>NC_060149.1:5000-267500 GCF_021461385.2 Schistocerca piceifrons | reverse complement strand
GCCTTTTGCACTAAATACGCTCTTCCATTCTCCATTGTCACAGATGGTAGCAGACAACCTTACATACTTACATCTATCTTTGGTTTTCATCATAAAAGTGGTTTGTCCCCTAGATTTAAGTACCTGAATTCTCTTCCACAATTGGAGACCCTCAGTTTGGAAGGCCTTCATCACTGCTTTCATGCTGGTCAGGTTTTCCTCTCCATTTTGTTTTGTATTTTGTGTTGTTTCATCCCCACCCACTCTTCTTGTGTCATCTCCCCCTGGTGTTGTCCCCATTGTGTTGCAGTCATGGTATGAAGTGGGAACTGGGGTGGGTTAGCAGCGATTCCAGCACCATGTCACACATAGCGCCATTGGGGTGTCTTATGATCTTCCCCTTCCTCCCTCTAGTTCTTTACTCTTCCTGCCACCCAAGTGTTCCATCTGCATCTTCATTTGCCTGTTTTGCTTTGCCATTGACTAGATTGTGCTGTTGGTTTGCTGCTCCCACAGTCTCTGCCACTTTGGATCTTGAGACTAATGATGTCACTGTTTGGTCCCTCTCCTCATTCAATCAACCAGCATCTGCAGCCAGTAGACAAGCAGACTAGGTATCTGATCTGTTAGCGTCTGTGTCAGGGTGTTACTAGCATTAATGACAAGTTTGAAATTATTACTTGTTTCCAAATACAAGTAGGCATTTTTGTTCCCTGATAAATTAGAACTACAAAACTATATGCCTAAATTTAGGAAATAATGACCAGTTAAAAACAGATCATTCTGGAATATGAGTTATTTGGTTACAGATAACTTTTGAAATAGGCGGATTTTTAAAAAAAAAAGTAAAATTATACTGCAAATTGGAACAAAATAGGCTTTCAGTTGAGTTATATTGCTACATTCAGAATTACTCATTCCTAATTCCAACTGCATGTGTTTATACTGATACTGAAATTATTATTTATTCGCAAAATTTATTTTTTGGTAAATGAGTTACATTATCAGGAAAATTGATTGTGAACAATCAGGTGTTAGTATATTCCTTGCTAGAATATGAAAATATTTAATCTGTTTAACAGTTGTACTAGTGTTACTCATCTAGCTAGATCAAAAATAAATATATATTACAAGTTGATGATTGCAACTCACTCTGTTGTAATTTTGGGATGGTTCTCAAATGTGTGGCCATCACCAGCAGTGCACTGAGCCTCAAGCACAGTCATCACTGCCCAGCACGGCTTGGGAGGGGATTGACTCAGCGATGCTAGCATTCTAGGCTGGTGGCACAAGCCGCATCAGTTTCTGGTGGTCCCACGTGTCAGCAGAACTGCCGCACCAGAGGCTGGTGGAGAAGGAAGGAATATCGACATTTGACATTCTTTGCAAAAACAGACGTAATGTCTTATGGGATAACAGCAGTCAGTGATTTTATAATGTTACTTTAAATCCGTCTTGATTGCAAATTTTTTATTATTCATATGACCAGTTTCGGTTCATTCAGAACCATCTTCAGATCTGTAAAAATAATTATACTAATTTACTATTTCATGAAAGCAAATCTTTTTCATCCTATCTAATCAATATCAAATGTACCAGAACGTACCTGATATTTAAGTTACAGGAGTAACCCGTCCAATTCAGCAGAAGATGGTTCTGAATGAACCGAAAGCGGTCATATGAATAATATAAAATTTGCAATCAAGACGGATTTAAAGTAACATTATTTGACATTCTGTCAACAGTGAGGTCGTCAGAGACAGAGCATAAGCTCTGATGGTTTCAAGGATGGGAAAGAAAATCATCGGCCTTGGCCTTTCAAAGGAACCATCCCAGCATTTGCCTTGATTGATTTAGGGAAATAATGGAAAACCTAAAACTGGATGGCAGGACATGGAATAAAGCCATCATGTTCCTGAATATGAGATCAACACACTAGCTAATGTGGTGTAAACCTTCATCCAGAAGTGTTCTCAGTAACTTTGTTTCTTCTGTATCAGGAACTGCCATGGATAGGCAGCTTAAGGAATTTGTTTTCTTTGCTGAAAACAGTCTCCTCTGTGGTGCATGTTTTCTCTTGTGACTCCTTTGTGGGCTAATGAAAGAGATACTACTACTGGCATGAACAGCACCTACACTAGCCTTCAATGAAGTTACCATTTTGTTGGCCAGCTGAACTTGAGTAACTGACATACCAGAAACAATTTTTGCCAGTACCTCTGTGTCAAAGGAACTGACTGGCTTCAGAATTTTCTTCTCTCTCATTAATGAAAGAAATGCCTCCAACATTTGTAACTAGTACATCTGGTAATTCAGAAATTTCAAACGGGTTTTCTTCTGTACTCTCTACATGGCAAACATTATGTATATGCTTGGACATATCTAACTTAATGCTATAATCAATACATGCGTAGTAATATCTATGAATGCTTACTTCACAGTCAGTGCACACTAATTTGGATTACAGTGGATAATATTTTCATCCAAAAGGCAAACTTCAAGTGATTTTGTGACTGGTACTTCCCAACCTCTGCCTACCTTTCTAGTTGAGTCTTTATTCATCAAAATACTGAATTTGTGCTTATGGTGAATGTTTTTCATTTTACTTGTTAGTTTTTCTTTCACAATGACAATGAGCCTGTCAAACAGATTTGCTGTTACAAGCAACGTGAATGCAAATATACCTTTAGCCAAATGTTTCACTGGCTTTGCATTACCATGTAGAGGAAGTGGTGGTAAAATGGCCCCTGCAACAAATATGCCCCCCCCCCCCTTAATATCTTAATAAAATTTAGCAGAACTCTAGTGGTGATAGCTGGAACTAGTGTACTAGTATGCTCACTGGCCTGTAGGAGCACTGGAAGCAGGTCAGTACAGTGGTTGAGTGACTGTGAGGTTATATTTTTCAAGCTCCTGTTCAAAATTTTGAGAGGTATGTGAATTTCACTTTATTAATGTACCATTATTGGTTAATACTTAGATGCAAGCACAATGCATACAACCTAGTAAGTATTGGCATCAGTTTCAAATAGAATAAAAGGTGTGGTATTATTGCATTTTTAAGCTGTTTACACTAGTTTACAAGATGTAAGTGATTGTAATATGGCCCCCATTGGTGCTTCTAATGTGGACCCCAGGGTCCATATTATAAGCAGACCGTAAAATATTTTTATTTCTGTTTTCAGATGCCTAGGACTAATCTGGAACCTAAATGAACTCCCAAAAGGCAGGTGTGGGATGAAAACAAAATGCGAGAGGCAGTGTCTGCTGTTGTAGGAAAAACGATGGGAGTTAAAAAAGCAAGCATCGAAACATTTTGCTGTCCCAAAAACAACTCTGCACCAGTATGTGTATGAGGCTAATACCTCACGGATGGCAGATGTTGAAACTAAAAAGCTTGGAAGAAAACCAGCTCTACCAGCAGCCCTAGAAAGTGAACTAGTGGCTTACTTACAGTATATGGAGGCGAAAATTCTATGCTTTTACTAGTATGGATGTTAGAAAAATGGCCTACCAACTTGCAGTTAGGAATGGAATTGCAAAAAACTTCAGAAATGAAATAGCTGGAAGTGCTTGTCTTGAGCATTTTCTTCGACGTCATCAAGATAAGCTTTCAATTAGAAAGCCAACTGGAACATCATATGCTCGAGCAAAAGGCTTTTCCCATGAGAGAGTTAACTCATTCTACGACTTGCTATAAGCTGAATACTGGAAACATAAATATCCAGAAAATCGTGTATGGAATGTTGACAAAACAGGCCTTAGTGTAGTTCAGACTAAGATACCACAAGTAATTGCAAGCAGAGGTAAACGCCAAATTTGTTCTCTGACTGCTGCAGAGTGTGGGTCTCTAGTAATGGTCATCTGTTTGCTGAGTGCAGGAGGTCCTTGGTCCTTGTGTTGCCCTGATGTTCATATTCCCAAGAATGGAGGAGGGGGGAGACCATTGTTTCAACTGATTTGCTGTACAAAAAAAAGAGTTAGAAGCCATTATTAAGAAAAAAGAGGAAAAGAACTTTGCCAAAGACCCCCTAGTGAGATAAGCCTCTACATCCTTACATTTGTCCTCTAGCCATGCCTGCTTAGCCATTTTGCACTTCATGTTGATCTCATTTTTGAGACGTCTGTGTTCCTTGTTGCCTGCTTCATTTACTGCATTTTCATATTTTCTCCTTCATCAATTAAATTCAATATCTCTTCGGTTACCCAAGGATTTCTAATAGCCCTAGTCTTTTTACCTATTTGATCCTCTGCTGCCTTCACTACTTCATCCTTCAAAGCTACCCATTCTTCTTCTACTGTATTTCCTTCCCTTGCCAAAGAGACACACTATATCATAGGATCCAACAGGTTTGCTTTCATGGAGCATCCACTGCCAAATATTCTCGCTGTAGTGAGTCTTAAGTGCACCCATAAATGTACGATCTAGTGGTTACAGGACTAGAAAAATTAGCCTCAATAACTTTGTCATTCTTAGGCGGTAGTTCATTGTTACAATTTGCTGAAACCTGCCAGCTTGATCATCCAACCTGTTGGCGTCGTCTTTTTTAGCCAGTGTGCTAGGTGAAGGCAATTCCAATCGTTCAGCTCCAGATATAATAAACCTCTTTATCTGACGGCCTATCAAGTCCGATGTCAGTCTTGTCTGCCGGGAGGAAGTCTGCATCGGTGAATACGGACGGGTCCGTGGGCCATACTCCAGTAGCTTCGAAACCTTTGATAGCGGTTTTCATTGTTGCACTTTTGATGAAAGCTGAACCAAAAACCTTTGAAATTTGAAAGACCACCGCGACCTGCACATCCCTCGGTCCATACGCGGAGTCAGTGGATGGGAGGGGCGACTGGTATATATACCACACCACCCGCTGGCCTAGGACGTCAGTCAACAGGAGTAACCTGATGATAATGGCACGCTACGCCGTGACTGGAACACGATAGTAGGAAAAGGAAGAGAAGGAAACGTAGTAGGTGAATATGGATTGGGGTTAAGAAATGGAAGAGGAAGCCGCCTGGTAGAATTTTCCACAGAGCATAACTGCATGCCCGAGAGACCTTCAGGCACATTCATATTATATTAATATCCAGAAAAACTTAAATTTCTTATCATTACTGAATTTCAATACAGTCTAACATGTGTTGGACTGTGAGATACGGTAACAACTTTGATACAGCTTCCAGTTTGCGGAACTGGCGGCTGTTTAGGGGAGGCCCTTTGGGCCGGACTTAATCCTGGTGAAATCCTGGCGCTAAGGGCACGTGTCGGTTATGCCGTCGGCACACGGACTGTTCATTCGAATGTAGAGCATTCAGAATGCCGAGTTTCTACCGTCATAGCATGGCAAACGCACGCTGGGGAGTGTTTCCAAACGTGCGGAGCAATATGTAGCAAGACAGATATTCTGAAAGTGTGTTTGAATGTTGACCAACGAGATGGAAGAACGCCGCGTACGTCACATGCACGCCATCTTTCTTCAGTACAGACTCGCCATACGCCATACTGGCTTTCAGTTGATGTTAGTTTCAAGGTATAGTCTGTCTGTAAACTCAAGAGCGAACAGCGCTTTTCGTGGGGCAAGTGGCCTTTTCCGGAAGAACCCTGCCACTGGCCTACAGGGGCACCCAAAATCAGTTGCCCGTTACCTGTCTAGTGGCGTAGATCGGCGTGCAGTTATGTACAATGCGTCGTTTCTGTTCGTGAGGTCTTAGTTGCCAGTGTCAGTCAGTTAACTTTGTGTAGGCCCGACTCACTGATATACTTCGGTATTCGGAAGTGCTGGATATCCGCCTTGCATTGCAAGAAAATTGCAGAAAACGAAGAGGAGCTATTTGCGGAGTACATTTCCCCACCATGTTATAGTTCTTGGCGGAGATTTTAATTTGCCAGATATACCGGGTGATCAAGAAGTCAGCCGGCCGGGGTGGTCGAGCGGTTCTAGGCGCTACAGTCTGTAACCGCGCGACCGCTACGGTCACAGGTTCGAATCCTGCCTTGGGCATGGATGTGTGTGATGTCCTTAGGTTAGTTAGGTTTAAGTAGTTCTAAGTTCTAGGGGACTGATGACCTCACCTGTTAAGTCCCATAGTGCTCAGAGACATTTGAACCATTTGATCAAGAAGTCAGTATAAATTTGAAAACTGAATAAATCACGAAATAATGTAGATAGGGAGGCACAAATTGACACACATGCTTGGAATGACATGGGATTTCATTAGAAAAACAAAAAAGAAAGAAAAAACATCAAAGTTCAAAAAATGTCCGACAGGTGGCGCTTTATCTGATCAAAATAGCAATAATTAGCATAACAATGTAAGACAAAGCAAAGATGATGTTCTTTACAGGAAATGCTCAATATGTCCACCATCAATGCTCAACAATAGCTGTAATCGAGGAATAATGTTGTGGACAGCACTGTAAAGCATGTCCGGAGTTTATGGTGAGGCACTGGCGTCGGATGTTGTCTTTCAGCATCCCTAGAGATGTCGGCCGATCACGATACACTTGCGACTTCAGGTAACCCCAAAGCCAATAGTTGCACGGACTGAGGTCTGGGGACCTGGGAGGCCAAGCATGACGAAAGTGGCAGCTGAGCACACGATCATCACCAAACGACGCGCGCAAGAGATCTGTCGGACATTTTGTGAGCTCCGTTTTTTTTTTTTGTTCTAATGGAACACCATTTCATTCCAAGCATGTGTGTCAATTTTTACCTCTCTATCTACATTATTCCGTGGTTTATTACGTTTTCAAATTTATACTGACTTTTTGATCACCCGGTAGACTGAAACATTCATAACGGGTGGCAGGGTCAAAGAATCCAGTGAATTTTTTTTTAAGTGCTTTATCTGAAAACTACCTTGAGCAGTTAAACAGAGAACCGACTCGTGGCGATAACATATTAGACCTTCTGGTGACAAACAGACCCGAACTATTTGAAACAGTTAACGCAAGACAGGGAATCAGCGTTCATAAAGCGATGATTTCTGCCGTAAATAGAAATATTAAAAAAGGTAGGAAGATTTTTCTGTTTAGCAAAAGTGACAAAAAGCAGATTTCAGAGTACCTGACGGCTCAACACAAAAGTTTTGTCTCAAGTACAGATAGTGTTGACGATAAGTGGAAAAAGTTGAAAACCATCATACAATATGCGTTAGATGAGTATGTGCCAAGCAAGATCGTAAGAGATGGAAAAGAGCCACCGTGGTACCACAACTGCTGCGGAAGCAAACATAAACCTAGCCAAAGCCTTGCAAACAAACAAAAATTACGCGAAGCGAAATGTAGTGTGACAAGGGAGGGCTATGCAAGAAGCGTTCAATGAATTCGAAACTAAAGTTCTATGTACTGACTTGGCAGAAAATCCTAATTTTGGTCTTATATCAAAGCGGTAGGTGGATCAAAACAAAATGTCCAGACACTCTGTGCCCAAAACGGTACTGAAACAGGGGATGACAGACTAAAGGCCGAAATACTAAATGTCTTTTTCCAGAGCTGTTTCACAGAGGAAGAATGCATTGTAGTTCCTTCTCTAGACTGTCGCACAGATGACAAAATGGTAAATATCGAAATAGACGGCAGAGGGATAGAGAAAAAATTAAAATCGCTCAAAAGAGGAAAGGTCGCTGGACCTGATGGGATACCAGTTCGATTTTATACAGAGTACGCGAAGGAACTTGCCCCCTTCTTGCAGCGGTGTACCGTAGGTCTCTAGAAGAGCGTAGCGTTCCAAAGGATTGGAAAAGGGCACAGGTCATCCAAGTTTTCAAGAAGGGACGTCGAACAGATGTGCAGAACTATAGACCTATATCTTTAACGTCGATCAGTTGTAGAATTTTGGAACACGTATTATGTTCGAGTATAATGACTTTTCTGGAGACTAGAAATCTACTCTGTAGGAATCAGCATGGGTTTCGAAAAAGAAGATCGTGTGAAACCCAGCTCGCGCTATTCGTCCACGAGACTCAGAGGGCCATAGACACGGGTTTCCAGGTAGATGCCGTGTTTCTTGACTTCCGCAAGGCATTCGATACAGTTTCCACAGTCGTTTAATGAACAAAGTAAGAGCATATGGACTATCAGACCAATTGTGTGATTGGATTGAAGAGTTCCTAGATAACATAACGCAGCATGTCATTCTCAATGGAGAGAAGTCTTCAGAAGTAAGAGTGATTTCAGTTGTGCCGCAGGGGAGTGTCGTAGAACCGTTGCTATTCATAATATACATAAATGATCTTGTGGATGACATCGGAAGTTCACTGAGGTTTTTTGCGGATGATGCTGTGGTATATCGAGAGGTTGTAACAATGGAAAATTGTACTGAAATGCAGGAGGATCTGCAGCGAATTGACGCATGGTGCAGGGAATGGCAAATGAATCTCAATGTAGATAAGTGTAATGTGCTGTGAATACATAGAAAGAAAGATCCCTTATCATTTAGCTACAAAATAGCAGGTCAGCAACTGGAAGCAGTTAATTCCATAAATTATCTGGGAGTACGCATTAGGAGTGATTTAAAATGGAATGATCATATAAAGTTAATCGTCGGTAAAGCAGATGCTAGACAGATTCATTGGAAGAATCCTAAGGAAACGCAAACCGAAAACAAAGGAAGTAGGTTACAGTACGCTTGTTCGCCCACTGCTTGAATACTGCTCAGCAGTGTGGGATCCGTACCAGATAGGGTTGATAGAAGAGAGAGAGAAGATCCAACGGAGAGCAGCGCGCTTCGTTACAGGATGGTTTAGTAATCGCGAAAGCGTTACGGAGATGATAGATAAACTCCAGTGGAAGACTCTGCAGGAGAGACGCTCAGTAGCTCGGTACGGGCTTTTGTTGAGGTTTCGAGAACATACCTTCACCGAAGAGTCAAGCAGTATATTGCTCCCTCCTACGTATATCTCGCGAAGAGACCGTGAGGATAAAATCAGAGAGATTAGAGCCCACACAGAGGCATACCGACAATCCTCCTTTCCACGAACAATACGAGACTGGAATAGAAGGGAGAACTGGTAGAGGAACTCAAGGTACCCTCCGCCACACACCGTCAGGTGACTTGCGGAGTATGGATGTAGATGTAACGAGCGTTCGATCGTCTGTAATGTTATGTTACAGCGTGTGTTAAGGAGGTGACACGAAAAGGACTGTTGGCTACTGTTAACCGTTCCAAGCAAAGGGCTTCAATTTATGGAAACTTCAGCCTTGCCACAATAGGACGCTTAAGGACGGAACGCGAAAATAAACCGCGTGGTTTACAGGGATCGCCACGAAGGAAAACTAGTAATTTTGGGAGGAAACCTGTCGTCGTAGACAATTTCATAAAATCGATCCTTCCAGAAACGATGGAGGACTTTTACATAAACCAAAAAATAGTGCCGACATTACGGAAACTACTTATTGCCGTGAAACAAAAAATCCATTTTCCATGTTTATACAAGTTTTACTCATAACAGACTCACCAAAAGGAGTATTTAACTTTTCTAAAATTCCGCCGGCCGGAGTGGCCGAGCGGTTAAAGGCGCTACAGTCTGGAACCGCACGACCGGTACGGTCACAGGTTCGAATCCTGCCTCGGGCATGGATGTGTGTGATGTCCTTAGGTTAGTTAGGTTTAAGTAGTTCTGACCACAGCAGTTGAGTCCCATAGTGCTCAGAACCATTTGAACCATTTTTTAGAATTCCATACACTTTATTCTTAAAACAAACTTTATTAAAGATTTTCTAATCTGTTTTTACACAAAACAAATAATCGTTGATGCTACCAAAACACACGTATCCTTTTTGACAGCTGACAATAGAGCAAATAGCCAATGTGTATAACATTGTACACATACTTTTCAGACACGTTTACGAAGGCAGTAAATTTCTTGTTACTTTTTAAACATTCATCGTGTTGCAAGACTTGTTAAGTTTCAACGCAGTCCTTAAAGAAAACTTCTATCCTTTAGTAGAAACACAAAGTGAGAATAATTCTTAAATTCTAAAGATTCATTGCGCTTTATGGGATAGCAGTAGAGGAACAGGCATTCACATGAACAGGCATTCACATGAACAGGCATTCACATGAACAGGCATTCACATGAACAGGCATTCACATGAACAGGCATTCACATGAACAGGCATTCACATGAACAGGCATTCACATGAACAGGCATTCACATGAACAGGCATTCACATGAACAGGCATTCACATGAACAGGCATTCACATGAACAGGCATTCACATGAACAGGCATTCGGTTCCCATGTTCATAGAAGAATCCTGACTTACGTTCATATGTTAATATTATTTACTCTATAGCGTTGTGTTTCGGAAGAAGCTATCGTCTTTTGTATTCTTTACGGTATTAAAACATTTGTCTAAAAATTAACGCTGCCGGGCCGTATATGTACACGGGGTCGCCACCGATTTAAAGCGCGCGCCGAGGTAGCTGGTAATGTGATTCTTGTTTGCGCCTCAGCAGATCCAAATATTTTTATTACTAGTCTTCGTTTTTTCTATTAGGATCTGATACTTTCTTTTCAGTGCAATAAAAGTATATTCTCTAATATTCGATGTTACGTAAGTATAAGTACGTTCCATCTGAGGAAGGAGTTTGTTCGAATGGTTTAATCTACAAGACAGATTGCACTACTTGCAGTAAGATATTTCGCACTTTCTTGTTATAAGTTTTCTTATTTCACATGTTGTGAAGATTCTGCTGCTGAATAGGAACAGTTATAAAGTAAGACTTTGAATCGCGCTTTTTGTTACGGAACTTTTAGAAGCTGATGTCCTTTCTGACTGGACTTGACACTTCTCTTCCTGCCTTATAACATGTCCACGGATACTACAGGCAGAACAACGTGACTCTCACATGGACAAGAGAGCAAAGGCGCGTTTTAACAGCGCTAGCTTAAGAATTTTACACCCATCCATTTTGTAAAGTGGGTGATAGAGAGAAACGTGTGACGAGGGCCTCCCGACCGCTCGCCTGGTGCAAGTCTTTCGATTTGACGCCACTTCGGCGACTTGCGCATCGATGGGGACGAAATGACGACGATTAGGACAACACGACACCCAGTCCCTGAGCGGAGAAAATCTCCGACCCAGCCGGGAATCGAACCCGGGCCCTTAGGATTGACTGTCACGCTTACCACTCAGCTACCGGGGGCGGACAACCGGGTGATGTGGGACCCAGATGCAGCCGACGGCTGCCGCTGGCGAGCGCTGCGATCGCGTGTACCACATTGAGACGCACGTGCTGTATGCACGAGTCACATCGTTTCAGGGCGTTCAGCACCACTTTGAACTTGGCACGCTCAACACTGGCGTTCACAACACCGTCCGTGTAGTGACGGCATTACGCTTCCCTAGAACAGTGCGCGGAGATCAGCGCAAATACTGTTGAGTGGTACTTCTGATAGGTAAATAAATTAGTGAAATCAATGTTGTAAGGAGGCTGTTTAGGTTTTTTTATTGGTAAAGACACCTCTGTATGAAAATCACTGGCTGTGCTGTGTGCAGTCTGTGGCTGCTTTGCATTGTTGTAATACTCGCCATTGTAGTGTTAGGCAGCTGGCTGTGAACAGCGCGTAGCGTTGCGCAGGTGGAGGTGAGCCGCCAGCAGTGGTGGATGTGGGGAGAGAGATGGCGGAGATTTGTAATTTGTCATGAACTGCTATATTTATATATGATGATATCAAGGTAAATACATTGTTTGTTCTCTACTAATATCTTTCATTTGCTAACTATCCCTATCAGTAGTTAGTGCCTTCCATAGTTTGAATCTTTTATTTAGCTGGCAGTAGTGGCGCTCGCTGTATTGCAGTAGCTTGAGAAGCGAAGATTTTTGTGAGGTAAGTGATTTGTGAAAGGTATAGTTTAATGTTAGTCAGGGCCATTCTTTAGTAGGGAATTTTGAAAGTCAGATTGCGTTGCGCTAAAAACATTGTGTGTCAGTATAAGCACAGTCTTGTATAAATTGTTCAAAGCGGACGTTTCATATGTCGACCCTTAGCCTAGGATAACTCACTGGAATCTTCTGATTTTTTCTTGTAGTTTGTGTAATTGGTGTAGCTATTGTTTATTGCTAGCGCGTAATTATAGAGAGAATTTCCTTTGTAGTTGTAGTTTTTCATTGTTGTACAGTAAAACAGTTGTGGCATGCATGTAGATTTGCACCAAGTATTTCGCAGCTGCGCTGGCAATTAAGTAGACATTATTTCCATTGCTATGTTATTTTATTTTGCTCTTCAAATTGCGCTTTTCTGTGTTATCGTGTGAAATACTGTGACAATAATGGCGTGTGAAAAACGTAATACTAGGCTCCAAAGTAAACTGAGAAATGACAGTGAAGACGAAAGCAGTGTGTTAGCGCCGCAGAGTAATGAATTAACTAATGTTCAAAGTAGTAATTTGGTAATTGCGCATAGGGAAATGGAGCGGGCGGCAAACAATGGTGTAGACAGTGAAACAGGTAGTGAACAGGGAAGCGTTATCGATCGATTGGTCGGCAACAGCTCGCCTCAAGAATCGGGAATGACAGAACACAATATTGCAAATACTGCAGACTCAGGTTTTGGGTTCCCACCGTTTTCTCAAATGAGTCAAGACACATTTTCCACTTGTCAAAATGTGAATGTTGCCGGTGCAACTTCACTGCCGAAAAGCACTGAGGAACATGTTTCGGACACCAGTGCATTGTTATTACAATTAATGCAACAAATGGGACAAAAGCTTGAAAAGTTAGACACAATGGAACAACATCAGAGACAAACACAGCAACAGTTAGACACAATGGAACAAAATCAGAGACAAACACAGCAAAAGCTTCAAAAGTTAGACACAGTGGAACAAAATCTTAAAAAGTTAGACTCATTGGAACAAACACTTGAACAAACACGTGAAGATTTAACTACTGAGTTACATAACATTGAATCGAAATGTCAAAAAGTCTGTAATGACGTAAAAACACAAATTTGTGAGCATTTTCAACCTATTTTTTCGCGGCATGAAAATGCATTACAGAATCACGAAGCAGCCATAAAAGAACTGCAAATTATTGTTCATGGAGATCATGAGACCTTGCAAGCTAAATTTGACTCAGTTGCATCTACCGATTCGGTTACGCAACTTGCAAAAACTCAGGAAAACTTTAAGGACACAGTAGATACTCTGAAACTTGGTTCAGAAAAACACACTGAAGAAATAAGGACACTATCGGAGAAAGTAGCCGAACTTTCGGATCAGGTCACTAACTTATCTACAAAGGTAGATGATGATCTGAATGACACAAGACCCATAGCCTTCACTGACACAGAAGAGTATGAACAAATAAGAAAATTCAAACAAAATCAGAATCAAATTAATACACAACACCAAAGAGAAATCCGGGAAGTACAAGATCAGCTGACACAGGTAATACAAGAATTACGTATTTCAGAGGACACTCGCGCTCCAACACGGGAAGAGGGACTTAGAAACACGGAAAAGCCGCAAAATAATAACACAGGGCATTTCGGAAGTTATGAAAGAAATTGGCAATGTGCACCGAATTTTGAGATGGAACGGCCGACACAACCTACCAATGACCGATATGCGACTCGCCGACATGATGATTTTGACTATAAGCTGTTCATTACTACACGTAAATTCAAAACATTTAAGAATTCTGGCAACGACATTCATCCACAAGCATGGCTCCATCAATTCTCTCATTGTTTTCCTCCCAACTGGTCGTTAGAACACAGATTAGAATTTATGTGTGTCTACTTGGAGAATGAACCAGCTGTAAGAATGCGATCGGTAATTCACGATTGCCACAGTGAAGGAGAGTTTTACCATGCCTTCCTCTCAGCATATTGGTCTCAAGCTACACAAGACCGTGTAAAACATAGCATCATGATGATGAAACACTTTGAACAATCTGAATTTTCCAGTCTTGTCAAATATTTTGAAGACATGTTGCATAAGAATCAATATCTTTCAAACCCAACAGCCCCTCAGAACTCATCCGCATTTGCTTACTCAAATTGCCTGAACATTTACGACACATTATTTTAGCAGGACGTTGCAAAGACGACATTGAAGCATTTCAGGGACTGTTACAAGAACTGGAAATTGACACAGACCGTCGCGGGATGCGAAAACAGGAAAACAATCACTACAGGTCAAATACGTCACAATTCCGCGATGACAGAAACAATAACTGGACACGACAAGGCTATTCTTACAATGCAAATCGTGACCAAAACAGACACCACCCATATGACAACCACTGGCAGAGTAATAATAGTTACAAAGAAAGATCACATTTCCGTAGTAATGAATATGACAGAGACAATCATTGAAACAGACAATATGGTAACCAGAACTGTTATTATCAAGGGAGACAGAATAATTTCAGACGCAACGGTCCAGCGCGCAGTTACGATTCAGGGAGAAATTCTCCACCACATGACCGACAAGAAAGAAACTACAGGAACTACCGACATGACGACAGACGATATAATCATAACGATAGACGTGAATTTCATCAGAACTGGCGGGACTCTAACAGAGCTGGGCCCTCTCGGCAAGGCGAATTTGTAGAAGTTAGGTCTCCTAATCCCAATAACGGCGCGCGCCAACAAAGAGACAGACAATGACTCGCACAGCAGGCAGCCGCGTGCGCTCGCTGGCTCCGAAAAAAATAACATAAGACGCTAGCCTGGAGAAAAATTTTAGCATTCTTTACCGATGTATACAACATGATAATTGCTTTGAAGTTGAAACTCTGTGCACTAGGAAGAGTAAAGGTTTACACCACATTTTACATGTAAAACCGTTTATTGAAAGATAATCTGCTTTTTAAGTTTGTCTTTGCCATAAAACTTTTCACTTCACATTTCTAGTATGCTTTGTCAGACTTAAGAAACTGTTAACATGCAACAATGTTTGAAGTTAAATATCCAGTCAAGAACCAAGAGAACTTATTTAAACAGAAATTACGAATGCATTGTTATAGTGAACAGACGACACAGTGTTGTTATTTGTACATTCTTACTTGTTAGTTGCACGATTGCGTAATGACTATCAGGCTTACATACATAGAACATGTACTGGTACTGCTAATGAGATTTTAGTGCAACATTTTGGTTTACTTGAAAATACATTACGGATTTAAAGTACTTTCTGAGAGATACCAGATGACACAGTGGTTAGTTTACTTGACAGCTACACGATTATATCACGTTACTAATGTGTGATACAATTTACAATGTTGCTTTTGTAGTGTTTCTGTTTTATTTCTGCACAGTTTTTCTGTATTATTCTGGAAAGTAAAACATGTTTTAATAGTAACTTTTGTGGTATAGCTACAATGAGACAGCCTTTTCCGTAGCACAACAATACGTTACAGCACAGTAATTTCTTCATCACAACAATAAGCGTAATAACTAAGATATCTATATGCAAAGCATTTCACTTTTGTTTATCATGAGGTAAGTACATTGGCTTCTGCAGAACTTAGCTTTTGGAGGACAATAACTACGACACTTCCACAGAGATTATCTTACAACAAGATGCACATTTAGCGCTACAGGACACGGATTCCAGTGATTAATGTTGTACTTAAAACATTTATTTTTAAAGATATTTGAAGTACAATGATACAAAGTTTTTCAGTGATACATTTCATTTCATTGCTGTAATCTGTAACACCTGAGGGTATAATTACATTAATCCTCAGGGGGGTACACGCTTACTTTGTGTACCTTGTGTGTGACAACCACAAGGAGCCCTAGCTAATATGGTATTTGCTTATACAACTTTACATATCGGTACCATATTTCTCTAACACACAAATTACACAGCTATCTGATTATGTAACTGAGAGAGCCAAACATTTATTTTACTATATCAGTGACAGATGTTTACGAAATTGTATTTTGTCTGTACTTTGTGAACTGTTCATATTTTTTTTGGAACCATTGTGATACTATGAGAGCTTTGAATGATATATTTGGTATGGGATCATGATTTTTAAAGTACGTTTGAGGCAGATGACACTTTTGACATGAGCAGAGAATTTTTTTAGGTTTTGACATTATTGCAGAAAGCTACGACGTTTTTGAGATTTGACTGAGGTGTTATGATATTTTTTACGACGACGATGTGTATTATGCTGCTGAGGTATGTTTATGATTAATAAGCTGGTGCTATATGAGGAATTTGGTTATGCTATGTATTTATTATGATGAAATATTGAAGTGTCGTCGCAAGATTGACGTGTCGACGAATATATATATGTGTAATAAGGTAAGGAGTAATGAATAGTGATTAGGGACTCTGACTTATGGAAAAGGATGTTGGAAACCAAGAATCATACTTTAGAATTATGAAATGTGTGTACATGTGTGAATCATGTGTGAATGTATCACAATGCTGGCGAAAATTTTTTGGACACTGTTATATCAATAGCATTTTGTTTCTACAGATTTGCAACGCTAATTCTTGACCTGTGAAATATTTTTACGTGAGACTGTCACTGCAGCGGAAACTGCTGTCGTAAATATTTCCGTAAGAAAGTTAAGTGACCACCTGCACGTAATGCGTCGCGGGCACCCACCTGGGCGACAGCCGCCCGAAAAAAAAGCCATTAGCCTTTCAGCGGCACAGGTAGAAAAAAAAGGGAGGCCATTATCCTGGCTATTGACGTTCCTTTGTAGAAAGCATCGCAAATATTACACGCTCATTACCTGAAAACATATGGTTACTCGTACTTTGTGCTAATTACTGAAATGATTATGAATTGATGGGAAATATTCGTACATCTGCACACCTGATTATGACAAGTGTCTTTCTACGAGAGTTGAGAGCTACTGACTTACGAAATGCCACATGACTACTGAATGATATTTTTATGCTTTGCTTTTCATAGTTGCTTATTTCATTTGATATCTGGTTTCCAGCTGTGTTGCAGCATTGCTTTTATAAAATGAAATGCATTTGCTAATGTGAACACTTTCTGTCAACAGATCTATTAACTAATTATTTTATGATCCACGTTCTTTAAAAAAAGGAGCACTTGGAAAGGAAAGAACAATAAGAAGGGACTAGTAACAGTAACTGCATACATAATATTCTTTTCAAGTACATGGTAATATTTCTTTTTACAATAAGTTGTTGTGGTGCACCACTTTAATTACTTAGACATTAAGATGTGATTATACATTTCCCTTATCTGCACTGTTATCTTTACTGTAATATTTTTTCTGCTTGAGCTATGTCATGTTTAGATATAAGCTGCTGTTTGCCAGGCATAGTGCTACTGAACTTTAATTTGTGTTACTCTGCTAAGCCAGATTTATTTTTTGTTTGCTGAGCATTGCCTCATATTAGTTGTAATGTAGATTTGCTTGGTAATTTAGATTTACTGTAGCTTGCTTTGCGATTTTCCATTTTTTCCATTGCTGTTTATATTAATTGTTTTATGTGCTGCTGCATTGCCTCGTCCCTTAGTTTAGCATCTGAGCTCAGTAGATTTAAGTTAGCTTAAGAGGGGTAGACTATATAAGAAACTGACTATGGAGAGTAGGTAAAGAATGCGTTGCGAAGTTATATGAAACAGACTTGGGCCAAAATGAGTATTGTGCACTGAGAAATAATTATATTGAAAAAAATATGAATAGAATACAGAAAGCAGGTATAGATAGGACTTTTTGGGAATAATGTTGAATGAAGGGAGATCTCCAAGAAGTAAAGAAAGTTTTGTTTGCAAAATACTGCAGTACAACAAACCCTGTCCTTTCCTTTTGTATTATCCCACTATATGTTTGTGTACCCTTGTGTATTTGTTTTCTTCCTGTCTCTGTGTAGTTTCATAGAATTTTTTCTTCTTTTAATATTAAGCTACATTCACTACGGTGAGGAATACTGTTATCCTCGAATATAATTGGCATTAATAATATGTTATTTACCTTATAAATATGCTTACACATTATTTATTCTGTTTTGTTTTAATGCTCATGTGTGAAGTTGATGTTTCGAAAGTGATTCTGATCTTTTATTTTTGTACTCATGTCATAATTCCTGTAACACTGATGTATATGTTCATTTCTATTCTTTTGTAAAGCCTGTACTACAAATGTTATCTGTATTATTATGTTCTTTAATGATGTATTTTGTACCTTTGTTATTGTATTTTTATGTTACCAAATTGTAATTGTTACCAGTTCTTCAAATTAAGTAACATTTCACTGCACACGTTTCTGTTGGTCATAGTACATGGACAATATGTGAGAAGTAGGGACTGATAGTGTTTGCACGTGTGTTAATGATTCAGCAAGGGACTGGATAACAGCATTGCTGGATCTAAGGACAATTCCAGAAACTTTGCGAGTGCACAAGTGGTGGTTTATGGACTTGCTATATTGTCCGCAAGACTCTTCGATGGTGATTGTGCACCTGCACATTTGCAACAGATGGCTGCTGGCTGTCTCTACCAGGACTACAGTGGGTCTGCATCTTTGATGGCCCACCAATTGCTACAAGGACTGCAGTGGGTCTGCACCTCTAGTGGCCCACCAGTACCATAATTTCTACCAGGACTACAGTGGGTCTGCTCTGTGATGACCTAACTACCAATATTCTTCAAAACGTCGACTGACTCTGCTGTGGGTTTACTCTGTTGTGGCCCATTACCTGTCTGCATGTCGAGTCAGCACTGTCTTTCCATTGGAAGGACAACACTACTTCTTCAAGACTGCATGGAAATCCACTACGTCTATGTGCATTGTCTTTTACTGGTCAGACTTTGAGAAAAACACTGCAATTTTACTGTGCCGAATGATGAGGACTGTCTTTATGGACTGTGAGAAAATTTTACCTTTGACCAACATTGTATCAATAAGTGTGTGCCTTTGATTTCTTTGTTATTGTAATTGTGAAAAAAATTTTAACAAATATGTATTGGCCAGTGCCCAAAAAAATTTGTAAAATTTTTTTTGGGTAGCATGGGGGCTATGTAGGTAGGCTGTTTAGGTTTTTTTATTGGTAAAGACACCTCTGTATGAAAATCACTGGCTGTGCTGTGTGCAGTCTGTGGCTGCTTTGCATTGTTGTAATACTCGCCATTGTAGTGTTTGGCAGCTGGCTGTGAACAGCGCGTAGCGTTGCGCAGTTGGAGGTGAGCCGCCAGCAGTGGTGGATGTGGGGAGAGAGATGGCAGAGATTTGTAATTTGTCATGAACTGCTATATTTATATATGATGATATCAAGGTAAATACATTGTTTGTTCTCTACTAATATCTTTCATTTGCTAACTATCCCTATCAGTAGTTAGTGCCTTCCATAGTTTGAATCTTTTATTTAGCTGGCAGTAGTGGCGCTCGCTGTATTGCAGTAGCTTGAGAAGCGAAGATTTTTGTGAGGTAAGTGATTTGTGAAAGGTATAGTTTAATGTTAGTCAGGGCCATTCTTTAGTAGGGAATTTTGAAAGTCAGATTGCGTTGCGCTAAAAACATTGTGTGTCAGTATAAGCACAGTCTTGTATAAATTGTTCAAAGCGGACGTTTCAATGTGAAGCGAAGTAGAAATTAGAAAAAAAAATGAAAAACTTAGTTTAGCTTAGAAGAGTTACACACTGGCAAACAGCGGGCAGAGCAGCAGAGGCAATGACCGTGAAGTCAGCACGTTCAGGAGAAGCCATCGCCCTCCCCACATAAGCAGAAGCTGTCGATTCAGGCATTAGGGCATCGCCCGTCCGGCTCACGTGTTTCTCAGTTGTCACATGTGATCAAAGGCCCTCGCCTACATTCCGAGAACCAATGTGCGACGTTAAGAAGATTCTTCGCGAAGCTTTTCGACGTAACAGAAGAGGCAATGACCGTGAAGTCGTTCACCTCCAGTGAACTGAAGTGAATGAATACGCGAGACGCAGTGGGCCCGACAGTAGTAGCTTTCAGTTCAGTTCCGGTACAGTCGGTACTGAAGACCGTCATGCAGGAAGAGACTACATCGTACACAGAAGCACCAAGTCCGCCGCTGTAGTGGAATAGCGAGCAGCAGCCTCGGCGCCAGAAGACAGAAGTTAGAAGGTATTTGAGGCCTGATTTTTATGTACTCGAGTGACTCGTGAGGACGGGAAGGAGACGGCCTCACATCAGCAGTCACGTGTGACCTGGGACGAAGATCTGACAGCCGAAGACTGGCAAGCGGGAGTCCGTTGTTCGAGTCCGGGACACTGGCTCCGCTGGCCGACACACGACACACGCGGCCGCTTAGAGAAGAGAAACACTGGGACGCCACATCCGAGGTATCACCGTCCGATTCACAACTTCGTCCTCAATAATTAAACGGGCCACCTTGCGATGCGCGTCTCCAGTTAACTGGGCGAAATGGCGACACGAGATACACACCACCGTGCGTAATCAGACTCCGCCGCTCACGCAAGCAGAAGGCTTTTCAAACGACACAGCTGCCGCTCTCACAGCCAAAACAATCCAGTAAGGAAACCATTGTACAAAACTTTCGATAAAAGTTATCTTATGTAAAAATGCCTTTTGATTCTACCTCATACCTGAGCCAAGGAAGAACCCACCCTGGACAAATGTTAAGAGAGGAAAAGTAATTTATTTAGTGTTTTTCACCCTGACATAATGCTTTAGAATCAAATGCCCTTTGCAGTAATGCTCATCCTGACAGTTGACCAGCAGCAACAGAGAAAACCTAGTTACAATACGGAGTAGCGGGGAGCAGAGAGTATTCGTCGTGAAGGGGTACCGTTGAGAATAACGACGACTATAGAGACGACGTGTCCTCTGTGACAGGGGATGGAAAGCAGTTCGCTATAAAATTAACGAAGAATGTTAACAAGTTAGAAATTACTACAATAATAGTGATTGCGATATTTCTGTCCGCAGTTTAAACTGAGTAGGTGAGCGAGTAAGGTAACCAGGAAAATAACAATAACTGGAGTTGTGCTGTAGCATACAATGTAAAGAATTTCAGGCAAATAGTGTCAGATTAAGTAATACTACAGTTAACGGTAACAGTCGAAGACACTAGTAGGAAGACAATTGCGGAGTTACAGTTACAAGAACAATAGGTAAAGGCACAGAAACAGAGATAGTTGCAGAGTTGATACAATTTCAAGATAGTATTCAGAGAAGGAGAGATGTTGCAGAAGATTAGTATTAAATTAAGGTGAGAGGTGTTAAGGTTTCGCTTTGGCTCGCGTAGTTTCTCTTAATGCTCTTCAGTCCTGACACGTTTGTAAACGCATTCTTTTCAGGGGCTGTCTTAATTACGCTGCCGTCCAGAGTCCGTACATTCTGAAGGCCGAAATGGGGTGTGGCGCTGTTTTAAATCCTTAGACGGTACTTTGTAAGATCTTGTCTTGTTGCAAGCCCTGTCCTTGCTAATTTTTTTTTTCTTGTGGCTGAAGATCTGCGTCCTTTTTCGGTGTGAGACAAACTTGACAATTATTAGACGAGATTTCGAAGCACCTTATAATCTACGCACCATCCAATAACTCCTACCAATGTCTACCTTACCTATGTCAGTGCCTAATATTTCTCGTGCAACCTGTATAAGGAGGTCGTCTGTGTCTTCCGGCTCATCTTCGCTACGCCAAACAGCCGCACGCTATTTCGCCTTTTTATGTAGACTGAAGGTGAAGTGAGGAGAAAGGAAATGGAAGGAACTATTAAGGTAAGCTGCCCTGGGACCTTACGCGGAATCATCGGTGATGCGGGAAAATGTATGCCACACTGGGACTCGAACCCGGGGTCTCCTGCTGACTAGCCGTCGCGTGAACCACTGTGGCAGCCGGACGCGGCGCCGACTGCTGCCTCGGCACCCCCCGAGCCCGCCCACACCCCCTACCGGCAGTCCCCGGCTGTGCCCTCCACTCTCCCTACTCTGAGATTCCCGCGGCAGGTCGAACGCAACTGTGCGCCCGCACTCAGTGTGGTAGATTCATTGCTCGTAGAGGCGAATCAGCTATATGAAAGCGTGTTGTCTGTTTATTCAAACATGTCAGAAAGAACAGAGATCGCGTATCCCTAATATTTCGCCTTTACTACCCTCTCGGAAATTAGTCACACTCAAATTATTCTCGGGACCGAGAGCTGTCTGAGACTCCAAGTATAAAGCTCTGAAATGTTTACCGATTCGTGAAACGTGTATCGAAAAGACATATTCAACGCCACTGAAGGGGAAGCGTTTACCGATTGCGACAAATCGTTGTTTCTACTCAAGTCGGATTTGAGTGTGGCTGTGAAGTTATCTGGTAATGTATGACAGGTCTAGGTGAAAAGAAGGTAATATTGGATGTTATTACCGGCCTCCCGATTCCGTCGAGACAGAGTTATTCAAAGAAGGTCTACGCTCAGTAGCGCGGAAGTACCCAAATCGTGCAGTATTAGTTCCGAGCGTAGACTAGGACACCTATGGATTCGTTACAAGGTTTCCACATAAGTAGCCTTGCGAAGTACCGTTGAACACGTTTTTTCGAAAACTGTCTTGAGCAGCTAGTTCGAGAGCGCACATACATTGCAAATACACACATAAAAAAAAATCTGCATGACCCCGGTTCCCAGAACTCCTGAAGATAAACGTTGACTGTGGATATCGTATCACACACACAGTCCCTTTGACTGTTTAAAGATGTCACTAAACCCGACCAAAGATGTGAGCAACCGTGTATGAGCAGCGCCTATTACACAGACGGGGTCCGACAGCCGATCCGTTCCAGTCATTCCACCACAAAGTAGGTACACGGCTCGTGTTGTCTGTAGTTCAACCGTGCCTAGACCGTCAATACAGCGGTCCGCATTGTTAGTTTGTGCCAGGAAGGGCTCTCAACAAGGGAAGTGTCGAGGCGACTCGGAGTAAACGAAAGCGATGTTGTTCGGACATAGAGTAGATACAGAGACACGGGAACTGTCGATGATATATCTCGCTCAAGCTGCCTGGGGGCTACTACGACAATGGATGACCGCTGCCTACGGATTATGGCTCGGAGGAACCCCGACAGCAACGCCAACATGTTGAATAATGCTTTTCGTGCAGCCACAGGATGTCGTGTTACAACTCAAACTGTGCACAGTAACCTGCACGATGCACGTCTTCACTCCCGACGTCCGTGGCGAGGTCCATCTTTGCAACCACGACACCGTGCAGCGCGGTACAGATGGGCCCAACAACATGCTGGATGGACCTCTCAGCATTGGCATCACGTTCTCTTCACCGATGAGTCTCATATATACCTTCAACCAGACAATCGTCGGAGACGTGCTTGGAGGCAACCCGGTCAAGCTCAACCCTTTAAACACACTGTCCAGCGAGTGCAGCAAGATGGAGGTTCCCTGCTGTTTTGGGGTGGCATTATGTGGGGCCAATGTATTCTCTGGTGGTCATGGAAGGCGCCGTAGCGGCTGTACGATACGTGAATGCCATCCTCCGACCGATTTTTTAATTTTTTTTAAATTTTTAGTGCAACGATATCGGCAGCATACTGGCGACGCATTCGTCTTCATGGACGACAATTCGCGGCCCCATCGTCTTGTGGCTGACTTCCTTCAGGATAACAACATCGCTCGACTAGTGTGGCCAGAATGTTCTCCAGACATGTGCCGGCCGGAGTGGCCGTGCGGTTCTAGGCGCTACAGTCTGGAGCCGGGCGACCGCTACGGTCGCAGGTTCGAATCCTGCCTCGGGCATGGATGTGTGTGATGTCCTTAGGTTAGTTAGGTTTAATTAGTTCTAAGTTCTAGGCGACTCACGACCTCAGAAGTCAAGTCGCATTGTGCTCAGAGCCATTTGAACCATTTTTCTCCAGACATGTACCCTATCGAACATACCTGGGATAGACTGAAGAAGGCTGTTCATGGTCGACGTGACCCTCCAACCACACTGAGTGATCTACGCTGAATAGCCGTTAGGAGTGGGGCGATCTACCTTGGTGAACTTGGGGATAGTATTCCACGACGAATACAGGGGTGTATTAATTCAAGAGGACGTGGTAGTGGGTATTAGAGGTTCATGTGTGTACATGAATCTGGGCAACCACCTCTGAAGGTCTCGCTGTATGGTGGTACAACATGCAATGTGTGGTTTTTATGAGCAATAAAAAGGGTGGAAACGATGTTTATGTTGATCTACATTCCAATTTTCTGTGCAGATTCCGGAACTCTAGGAACCGAGATGATGCAAAACTTTTTTTGATGTGAGTATTTTAGAGCATGTAGCTACAAAGATGCGTGGACTCACCGACGGTGACACTACAGAAACAGGCGTTAGTGATAATGACGTCATCGTAGCGACGATGGTTACTTAAGTTATTAAATCAATCAAGAAAGCTAGGAGAGTAGTTTTGCTAGAAAGAGCAGAAAAAGCGGTTATTAGAATCTCAGACAATGAATGGACATTATTTAGTTCCAGTATGATGGATGTAGAATAATTATAGGGGAAGTTTGAACAGATTGTAAATCGTACTGTGGAAAAGTATGTGCCTAGTAAGTGAATGAAGGATGGAAAAGATCCATTGCGGAAAATGATGAGGAAGCAAAGACTGTTGCACTCTCAGTTCAACAGAGAGCGGGCTAACGACAAGTAAGGGTTAGTAGAGATTCGTGCGTCTGTGGAAAGATCGGTGCTCGAGCATAAAGCTGTCACCGTCATACCTTAACAAATTATCTTGAAGAGATCGCGAGACTATTCTGGTCCTACGTAAAACCGCTAAGTAGGGCGAAGCTTCTGCCCAGTCGTTGACCTGCCTGGTGTGCTAGTAGAAAATAACAAAAGGAATGCTGAAGTTTTAAATTTCATGTTTAAGAAATATTTCACGCAGGAGGATCGTAGAAACATACAGTCGTTCACTCTCATGTCGACACCATGGTAATAGACGTCCCTGGCCTAGAGAAGCAGTTGGGAGATTTGGTAACAAATAAGTCGCTAGGGCCTGACGGAATACCGATTCGGTTTCACAAACAGTACTTTACGGCATTGGCCCCTTACTTAGATTGCATTTATCGTGAATCTCTCGCCTAACGCAAAGTCCCACGTGACTCCTATATACACTACACTTTTGGCTATTAAGATTGCTACACTACGAAGATGACGTGCTACAAACGCGAAATTTAACCGACAGGAAGAAGATGCTGTGATAAGCAAATGATTAGCTTTTCAAAGGTTGGCGCCGGTGGCGACACCTACAACGTGCTGACATGAGGGAAGTTTCCAACCGATTTCTCATACACAAACACTAGTTGACCGGCGTTGCCTGGTGAAACGTTGTTGTGATGCCTCGTGTAAGGAGGAGAAACGCGTACCATCACATTTCCGACTTTGATAAAGGTCGGATTGTAGCCTATCGCGATTGCGGTTTATCGTATCGCGACATTGCTGCTCGTGTTGGTCGAGATCCAATGACTGTCAGCAGAATATGGAATCGGTGGGTTCAGGAGGGTAATACGGTACGCCGTGCTGGATCCCAACGACCTCGTATCACTAGCAGTCTAGATGACAGGCATCTTATCCGCATGGCTGAAACGGATCGTGCAGCCACGTCTCGATCACTGAGTCAACAGGTGGGGACGTTTGCAAGACAACAACCATCTGCACGAACAGTTCGACGACGTTTGCAGCAGCATGGACTATCAGCTCGGTTACCCTTGACGCTGAATCACAGTCAAGAGCGCGTGCTATGGTGTACTCGACGACGAACCTGGGTGCACGAATGGGAAAACGTCATTTTTCGGATGAATGCAGGTTCTGTTTACAGCATCATGATGGTCGCATCTGTGTTTGGCGACATCGCGGTGAATGCACACTGAAAGCGTGTATTCGTCATCGCCATACTGGAGTATCACCCGGCGTGATGGTATGGGGTGCCATTGTTACACGTCTCGGTCACCTCTTGTTCGCATTGACGGCACTTTGAACAGTGGACGTTACATTTCAGATGTGTTACGACCCGTGGCTCTACCCTACATTTCAGCAGGATAATGCAAGACCGCATGTTGCAGGTCCTGTACGGGCCTTTCTGGATACAGAAAATTTTCGACGGCTGCCCTGGCCAGCACATTCTCCAGATCTCTCACCAACTGAAAAGGCCTGGTCAATGGTGGCCGAGCAACTGGCTCGTCGCAATACGCCAGTCACTACTCTTGATGAACTGTGGTATGGTGTTGAAGCTGCATGGGCAGTTGCACCTGTACACGCCATCCGAGCTCTGTTTGACTCAATGCCCAGGAGTATCAAAGGCCGTTATTACGGCCAGAGGTGGTTGTTCTGGGTACTGATTTCTCAAGATCTATGCAGCCAAATTGCGTGAAAATGTAATCACATGTCAGTTCTAGTATAATATATTTGTCCAATGAATACCCGTGTATCATCTGCATTTCTTCTTGGTTTAGCAATTTTAATGGCCAGTAGTGTATAAGAACAGTAATAGGACGGACCTGCAAAATTACAGACCAATATCGTTAACACCCGTTTACTGCAGAATTCTTGAACATACACCGACGGAAAAAATCGCAACACTACAAGCAGTTGTGCGAGATAAACGAAAGTTGGTATGCGTGTTTTTATATTTGAAAAATAATGTCTATTTAAATTACGCTCCAGGCGCATAAGAGTGGTGTTAGTAGCGGCACTATGAGGGTGAAAATCAGGTTTGCTTTAAATAGACGCCGTGAGCGTTAGTTACCTTCTAGATTGGAGGTGGTGATTTGATCTTAGTCAAGAATGCCTTTGAGGAGATAGAGACGCCATTATGATCATCTTACTGAGTTTGAACGAGGTCGTGTAATAGGGCCACGGGAAGCTGGATATTCCTCCAGCGATATCGCAGGAAGACTTGGCAGAAATGTATCCCTGTACACGACTACTGGCAGCGGTGACCGCGAGAATGTACGGTTGCAGAAAGCCCGGGCTCCGACCGGTCACGTGGCGCTACCGAGAGGGAAGGCAGTCGTGTCTAGCGTATGGCTCTGGCGCATCACATTTCTTCTGCAGCAGCAACTTGAACAGCAGTTGGCGACATAACGAAATGTTAAAAATCGATTACTTAAGAACAGCCCCGAGCCAGGAGCCCAGTAGCATGCATTTCACTGACCCCCAAAGCACCGCCATTTGCGACACAAACTGATATCGCACACCTTTACAACACAATGAGTGCCCGTTTCAATGCTTGCATTCAACATGCTGATCGTTACATCTGTTATTAATTTACCAGCATGTCACTTTTGCAACGGCTTATTTCGCGCTTACATTGCCCTGTGATGCTGCAATGTTAATCACTTAAATATGCTATATAGACAGACGTATTCCCGAAATTTCATTACTGTACATGATTTTTTTCTTTTTTTTGTTGCTGTGGCTTTTTTTTTTACCGCCAGTTCATTTGTCCAGTCGCGGAAGCCGTCAGGCGCTGACGCCACCCTGCAACACTCCTCTGCCACGCAGGCTGCATCAAGCACAGCCCCTGTAAATCATTAACTGCACAGTCCAGCGAGCTGAGAAATTTCCAGCTCGGTCCGCAGAGGTCCTTCGTGTACACCGGACACTAGAACAGGTGGCGCACACAACCGCGGGGGTCACTCCTGCTACGGACCTTCTGCTGCATCCACCGTGACACGTGCGGCCACTCGAATGTAAATGTGCCTCCCGGGCAGTTCCGTCGTAGCCAACAACTGGTGCCCACCGCTACGAACCCAGCATCGCCACCGACTGCATGCCGCCTTCGCTTCCAGTGGACAGTGTTAACTATACAGATGGCGCTTCTATGAAATCGGCAAAAAATTAGATACACCATTTAGAGAATATTACGTTTTTGAAGAAAACTACACTGTCAAAAATTCCCTTTAACTAACAATCAAAAATAAAAAATTTTCCATTCCTGATAATGGTAATTTCGTATCCTTTAACGTAGTTAATTGACTTACTAACATTCACATTTATGAGACTATTAAAATTACTGAAGAGACTCTTCTCCAACACAAAAACCTAATGTACAAGAAATTAAAGATGTCATTAGGTTATTACTTCTGATACTCTCCTATAACTATTTCAAGTTTAACGCTGAAATTTTTTTACGACCGGAAGCCTTTGCCACGCGCATTTGTATAGCAAGTACGCTTGCTAACAGTTTTGTTAAACATGACAAAAGGCAGTACTTTAAGAAATTCCCCGTCAGAGCTAATAAAATTTAATATTATAGTATCTACATGGACGAAATCTTTGGGTCATTTAGAAGATCACACAGTGACACTGTCACTACAATGACATAACTGAATAGTATATACACTAGCATTAATTTTCACTATTGCACAGATAATGATATCTACAATAATTTCTGCCTCCCACGAACCCAGAGAACGCATTTTTCCTTTCTATGATTCACACATTAGTCAGCCTTCCCCCAGAGCAGAACGAAATTGCAATGAACTAAGAATCCTTAGACATGTAGCACTGAACAACGTTTTCATTGCACAAATAACTGGTAAAACGTTCGCTGCAAAATTACTCAGTCGCAATACTACTGGTGAGATTACGTTGCAGAAAGAGCAAGAAGCTAACACTATTTGTCCCTACCATAACGTGGACCTGTTTCTGGCTGAATAGCTGAACAGTTTCGTAACAGCGAAGTAAGAACAGGCTTCTGTACCGACGACACGTTACGCCTGACCGTACGTCACAGCCTACAACACAATAAACCTTCCACACACTCTGGGTTCCATAGGGCCTGTAGCGTAGTAAAGTCAGCATGTTACATATTTATAAGGAGTGCGCACATTTACAGCTATGTGATATTAATTTTCATTTCTTTCACTTTCATTATAGATTTATTTCGGCTAAACTGCCATTATCGATTATATAAAGTCTAGATGGACTAACATACAAATAACATCTTTGGTAACAGTATTTTGACTGTCGTTCTCTATTTGTTGAATTAAGGCAGTAATTAAAAAGTTATGACAGTAATTTCACAGTTTTGGAGCTACGAGGTAAACGTATGAGACTGTAGCTCCAAAGCTGTTAATGTCGTAACAAATTAATTACTATTTTAAATCAACAGTGTACGTCAGCTTATCTAGACAATACATACGTTATTTGATAATGACGATCTAGCCGAAACAGATCTGTAGTGAAAGTGAAAGAAATAAAAATTAATGTCATAAAGCAGCGAGTCTGGACGTTCCTAATAAAATCATAGTCTCGGCTTTATAAAATTAACTGTAGGAATGAACTAAGTTTAATACAGGACAGAACATTCGTTCTAGAGAACAGTACACCAGTGACAGTTTTAGATCGCTGTCTGCGAACCATATTCGGACGACTAATAGAGATGGGGCCCCTCCACGCCCGCACCAACGTGGTGACCAAACCAAAAGTTCTACTGTCACCTCCGTAAACATGTTAGGTATCTAGTAAGTGGATCACAGGATGCTGGGCTGTGATGTTGTCCGTGCGTGTGGGTAAGGCTACGCATTAACACGGTCCATCAGGTGATAGATAATGGACGAAACGCGAGTGAGTGTAGCGATTTGAAGAGCAGAGGGAAAAAAGTTCCATGGCTCGTGCCGTGGGAAAAAAACCTCTGCGACAGTGGGATGGGTAGTAAGAGCAGTAGTGGCTTACTAGCCGCGATAGCTCATGCAAGGTTGGATTTGTTAGTATAGGTATCATGCATCATTACCGTGACAAGCGATGGCGATGTGTCCCAGTTGCTGCAGCTGCTACATTCCTGGAACAATCAAGATCGTTATACAGTAGTGGGAGATCGGCCATAGATCATCTCACTGTGTGGGGGATGTGTGGAGCTTGTTTGCATGCAGTGTACGGTACGGCTTCCCTGTGTGGTGCCAGTTATTCGGCAGTGTATTTCAGATGGATATCCAGTAAATGCGTCTGATTAACAGGGGCTCGCCTTTGCCGTTATGTTTGCGTATGCTTGGCCATAGATGTTATGTCCTTGCAAGTATGTCTTTTGGTCTTTTATGTTTCCATCTATGGTTGTGGTCGTAGTTCCCCAGATTCAGAATAAACGGGTTCTGCGAATGTCTGGAGTTTCTGTATAGTCTTGTGGTGAGTTTGTGGATTACCTCCGTGAGAGTCTCAAGTCGGTATTCCCGGTGAAGGTCCGCGATGCGTGTGTATCGTGGAGCATTGCTTATGATTTTGAGTACTTTGTTTTGTATGAGCTGCAGACGGCGCAGGCGTGTAGGCGCGGCGTATCCCCAGACGAGAGCTGCGTAAGTCATCAGGGGTCGGATGTCATGTACATGGACCTCGACACCCTTCTGTTCAGTGTGCTACGCCTGTTGAGCATAGGATAGAGCTGTTTGAGCCTCGCGCTAGCTCGGTTGGTCATGTGTGTATGTGGTCCCCCCGAGTAATTTCCGGTCCAGCCAAACACCGAGGTATTTGAATTTCTCGCGGAAACGTATTGGACGTGCATGTAGAGTAATTGGTCTGCAGTAGCGGTGTTTGCGCAGTTGCTTCGGTCTTTTAGTGAACAGAACGGCTTCGCACTTGTCGACGTTTACTCTAACACGCCATTTCTCCAACCAAGGCTCGGCCACTCTGAGTGCAGTCTGTAAGCGTGACGTAATGTTTGATGGTTTCCAATCTTGCGCAAGGATGGCTGTGTCATCCGCGTAGATTGCTATCATTGTGTTGTGTGTGGTTGGGAGATCGTTTATGTAGAGGTTAAACAGTAGGGACCCTAGGATGCTTCCCTGGGGTACTCCCGCGTGTATACCGTGTCGTGCTGATTGTTTTCCCTGCACGTCAGTGTTGAAACTCCTGTCTGTGAGGTATGAGTGTGTTAGACGCAGCAGCCCGTCGGGGAATCCCGCGTCGCTGAGTTTGCGGATGAGGCCGTTGTGCCATAGACGGTCGACAGCCTTTTCGATGTCCAGGAACACTGCCCCTGTAGCTTTGTTTATATTGAAGCCATGTGTTATATGTTCAACAACCCGTAGGAGTTGTTGTGTTGTGGAGTGGTGATTCCTGAAGCCGAATTACTCCGGTCTCAGGATGTCATTTGTTATGCAGTGCCTAGTGATGCGTTTGAGAATCACCTTCTCAACAACCTTACTGAGCGAGCTCAGAAGGCTGGTGGGTCGGTAATTTTGTGGGAGGCTGTGGTCTTTCCCCAGCTTCCTGAACATCAGGACCTTGGCCGTCTTCCAAAAGGCGGGGAAGTGTTGGTGTTTTAGTATGGCATTCGTTTTGTGTGTTAGGTACTCAGTTGCTTTATCCGTGAACACCTGGAGGACACGGTTTTGAATGCCATCATGACCAGGGGCTTTCCTAGCAGCGGAATGCATTATAGCCCAGGAGACTTCGGCTGTGCTAGCATGTCGAATGTCGTCGGGTGATGGTTGGGCTAGAATGCGTGTAACCTCTTGGTCAGTAGCAAGTGTGAACGCTGGATCTGATGGTACCAGGTTCGGTGTGAATGACGCTGCGAGTGTTCGGGCGATTAGCTCTGCTTTCCCTTCCGCTGAGTATGCAGGTCCGTCAGGCCCTTGAAGCGTTGGGGTGTATATTTTCTCCCTGGTGAAGTGTCGGGCTAGTTGCCACACGCCAGGTCGTGTGGTGTCCAGCCCTTCGAGTTTTTGGTTCCACTGTTGTGTTCTGTGTGTTTGCATTTAATCGTGTATGATGCCCTGTAGTCTGTTAATGTGCCGTTTGAAGTACGGGCGCCTGGTGCGCTGCCATTGTCTCCTGAGGCGATTCCTCATTGAGATTAGGCCCAGGATTTCCTGGGGCAGGGCCGCACTGTGTTGTTGTGAGGTGCGATCAGGTATGGTGCCTGCCATTGCGTCCTGAACGGCGTTGGTGAGGGTTTCTACTGCCTCGTCAATTTGAGCTGTTTCGTTAATTTCGTGTATAGGTGGGATGTGGCTATCAAGCGTTTGCTTGAACAATGTCCAATTCGCACGCCCGTAGTCCAACATCTTGCGTTGTTCCGTGTGCTGCAGTGTTTCCTCAATGTATAGTATTACAGGTTGGTGGTTTGAGGGCAGATCGTTTTCAACGGCGACGTTGAGTGTCGCTGTAATGCCTTTGATGAGGGCCATGTCTATCACGTCTGGCCTGTGTCCCCTCTGATAGGGAATGTGCGTCGGTTCAGTCGGCGCTAGTATAATGTAGTTTCTGCCTAGTGAATGTTCGTACAGTTTTTTGCCGTTGGGATTTCGTATGCGTGAATTTCATTCTGGGTGTTTTGCGTTCAGATCTCCAGCGACTATTACTCGCGGTGAAATGTTGAGTAATGTGCTGATATCGCGTGTTGAGATGCCTACAGGGCTGTTGTATACCGATATCAGTGTGGTGTAGGCTCCGTTGAACTTGACTCTGACGGCCGTAGCCTCGATTTTTTCCAGTTCAGGGAGCTCTATGTTTGTGTGCTCAATGTCTTTGTGTATGACGATTGCAGTTCCACCTGCCACGGCGTCGCCCGGTCGGTCGGTACGATAGACACAATAGCCAGGAAAGTTTAATTGTTTGTGCGGTTTAAGTTTAGTCTCGCTCAGTAGCGCGACAAGGATTCCCTTGCGCTCCATGAACGCGGCAAATTCTGCCCTTTTGTTGTGGATCGAGTCTGCATTCCAGAACAGGATCTGTGATAGTGTGTGCGGGTCTGCGTTATGGGCCGGGTGTGGCATATTATTCATGTAAGAGTGTGAAAGAGTGTTGTGATGGCAGTGTGTATGACAGCCCAGTATTGCCCGGGTTCGGCGCTCATGAGCTGGGTGATGAGTGTAGTGACGGCCGTCAGCACTTTGGTAAGGATTTGAACGGTCGTGTGTCGGGGGAATAGTGTTTCCAGTATTCCCCCAGCTGGTGTGTTGGTGTTGGGTGTGGCAGCCCGAGGTGCTGTTGTGGAGTTAGCGGCCGCTTGTGCAGGTATTGGCGTGTTGTTAGGAGCGGCATTTGTGCTTTGTGACAGAGGTTGTGGCGCCTGTGTTACTTCTGTGGTGAGGGGGGATGGTAGTGTGAGTTACAGTCTCGGTGTCTTGTTGACTGTTTTCCTGTGTGTTGCTGTTCTGTTGTTGCTGCGTGGCCTGTTGTGGTGATTTCGTGTTCCCCGCCCTGTGTTTGCGTGTACGTCTATTCCTCCTCTGGGCTTGGGGTTCGGGGGGTTCTTGTGTGGATGTGTTTTCCTGTAAATGGTGCGTTTCCTCGCAGCACGTGATTTCCGGGAGTGTGGTCGTGTTGTTTGGAGGCATAGGTGTTGGTACCGATGCTTGTTGGGTTTCAGGTGTTGCCTGTGGCTGTTGTGTGGCTGTTGCAGCGGTTGTTTCACGTGTGTGTGTGTGTGTGTGTGTGTGTGTGTGTGTGTGTGTGTGTGTGTGTGTGTGTAGGGCGCTGAGGTTCCGCAGCCTGTGCCGTTCCGCCAGGGCGTGCAACCGTGGCAAACGTTACGCCGTTCCTTACTGGGTTCGGCGCTGGCCTTGGGCGTGGTATGTCGTATAGTACCCTGCTTTTGTCTTGTTTTCGCTTCAGCGCCTGTTTGTATGAGTTGCACTGTCTGAAGTTTGCCGCATGGGGACCACCGCAGTTGACACAGCGTCGCTGGTTTGGCTGTGTTTGTGTGCAAGTGTTGGATCTGTGATTGCCAGCGCATCCGCGGCAGCGAGTTGCCAGGCCGCAGCGGAGGGCCGAGTGGCCGAACCGCTGGCAGTTGTTACATTGTTCGGGGACGTTGGATGGTTCGTAAAGTTCTACACGTACGTCCATCCGCAGAAAGCTCTTTATCTGCAGAATGGCGCGGGAATCAGCCGTGTCGGCTAACTAAACCATGTAGTGTGGTAACGGTGCGTGTGTACAGAACCCTGTCATCCGGGAGGCACTTTTACGGTTAGATAACATGGAAAGCTCTTTAGAAATTCTTCACGAAATTGGAAAAGTAAGACAGCTTGATTATTTAGAAGAGACTGAAATTTATACGGCTTTTATAGACCAACCAGAACACATTTAGAATGAAACCTATCTTAAAAGTAGGTCACTAGACTGCTTCAAGAACATTCTACAATATAGCGGTTTTTTTTTCCTATGACTGGCTTTAAGCGTTTTAATTCTGCCAAATACTCTTGACCATGCTACGCTTATTACTACTTAACAACCTTTTTTTCCCACAATTGTGTGTTAGTTGCATTTCATCACACACTGACTGCTTGCGTCTGTTTTGCGTGTGTGATCCACTGCTTTCATCTATACTTGATATTTTACACCCTATTCTATACTTTTATTTGATGGGTATTGCTTTGACCTGATAGCCACTTCATATTTTTAGCTACTTTTAATTTACACACTCGGTATCATTTGGCACCTATTTCTGTCACTTTCTTCATTTCTGCGCACACGTTTTACAAACGTATCGGCTCTGTATATTAGACCCCAGCGTCTTTGCGCTGTATGGCTCATGAGATTTGTATGTTTGCATCTTTTCTGATATTGTCAGACGTCTACCATGCCTGCTACACGAGATATTTGACTTAAGTCTTTATCATATCAGGTATTATTTCCCCAGCGTTCTAACGTAGGCTTGCACGGTGAATGGAACATGTGTTAGTTTGCTTTTACACTGGTGACAACTATGTTCCAGCATGTCGTAGCTTTATTTTATTAAGTAGGATACAACGTCCCACGTAAGTAGCCTTGAAATTTTCATTTTCCAAAGTTTGTCTGTTTTGTCATTACGTCTATTTCATTTGGTGACTGACGGCTTTCAGGGTGCTTAAAAGTGACCAATTGTCGAAACTGCAGTCACAATAAGTAATGGTTTGACATACTAAAGTGGAATTACTTCATTCAAAAAAATTCTGCCTCACCTTCCAGAATGAGATTTTCACTCTGCAGCGGAGTGTGCGCTGATATGAAACTTCCTGGCAGATTAAATCTGCCAGGAAGTTTCATATCAGCGCACACTCCGCTGCAGAGTGAAAATCTCATTCTGGGAACATTGCCCAGTCTGTGGCTAAGCTATGTCTCCGCAATATCCTTTCTTTCAGGAGTGCTAGTTCTTCAAGGTTCGCAGGAGAGCTTCTGTAAAGTTTGGAAAGTAGGAGACGAGATACTGGCAGAAGTAAAGCTGTGAGGACGGGACGTGAGTCGTGCTTGGGCAGCTCAGTTGGTAGAGCACTTGCCCGTGAGAGGAAAAGGTCCCGAGTTCGAGTCTTGGCCCGGCACACAGTTTTAATCTGCCAGGAAGTTTCAACTTCGGGAAGGATTACGCGAAGTTCAATCTGAACTGCCCGCATCCCTGGAGCTACTACTGACATTAACAGACGAACACTTATCTCTGTACTACAAAATGGCCATTGTTACCAGTACATGGACGGGTGTCCTGCTGAGAATTCATATCATAATACCATTGACATGTAAGGATTGTAAATTTGAATGTTACGCCTTGCATATGTATCCAGTGAAGTGGGAAATTTTGCAGAAATTCGTACAATTAACCGTGTGGGAAATACTGTTAGTGGCACGTAACAGACAAGCTCATGCGTTCCTCACTGCACAAGACTTCCTGTGTTGCCAAACAGGTCCAGTTATCATCTCCCCACAAAATTGTTACACACTGTTCCCAAATAATGCGAGTATTCTCTATTCCGCTCTCAAGAACCAGTCACGGAGTGCCCTAAGCAAATTATAGCAGGCACAGTGCAGTTCTTTCTGCAAGTGGGACCACATTGGGTATTTTAATTCATGGGAAACACTGCCTTTATTTGCGTTTGTTACGAGCAGGGTAAGCAAGGGAGTACGCAAAGAATAGAATTGCAGGGGCAGGGACTGTTAATTAACGGCACACAGTGTGACATTTCAGGGCCAACTTTCCATTTACCAGCCGTGATTACTGGAGCTACAATCATGAACATAACACGCACATTGATCTATGTACCCGACCAACTGGTGCAATTCGTCACGAAAAAAAATATCACTATTCTGAATAGCATATCAGACCCGACTTTGCTCGCCTCTTTGGACCAGATGCTAGCAGCTCAAATTGGATGTATAACTATGGAACATCTTTTTCAACGAGTGCACGAGTAGTGTAATGAGCATAAGCAACGCTTACTAGGTATTGGATCATCAACCACTGCCACCTGTATTTTTATCTTTGTCATAGGATTAGTGTACTATCAGCTCAAGAGGAAGGTAGCCCAAATCCCGCCCCCTTCCAACCTTTAACCTAAGGGTCCAGACAATATCACTGGACAGTTGTGGGCACTGCAGCAGAACACTGAGTAATGTTCAGAAACAAAGATTAGACTGAGGATAGAACTGAATGAACACAGTGTAAATAATGAATCAATCGCATTTTGTGTTGTTTGTGAAGTGAAATTCAGTTGTTTTGACTTTTTGGTTGAATTCGGAACGAATTGTAGAGGACAAGGGGTTATTTTTAGGAAATACGGTGCGAAATTATGATTTAGTGTGTTTCATTGCGCGATGCGCCAGCCTCACGGCGGACGAAGGCCGGCCAGCGCATTATGCAGGTGACAGTTTTGCAACGAGCGTCGATATGTGTGTAGGTGCGCAGCAGCCATCAGAACACAGTATTAGCAGAATTAAGAAGGCGCGGGCCACTTGTGGCGCGGTTGCATTAGCCAACTCATCGAGAACCTTCTAATAAACACGTCGCCGCGTAACCGGCGGATTCAGCAGTGGCCTGCACTATTTAAGGGTATCAGAGGTGGGCGTCGGCATTTGGTTCGACCGTTTGGGCGTTAGGTCGCTGTCACGTCGTTGTGACCTGTGACGCTGTTCCCGAGGACCGGCCGGTGGAGGACGTTGCCCACTGCTGCACCGGCGACTCCCGGTGTCGTCACGAGCTGCAGTGTCTGCAGGAGGCGGGCTGGGCTGGGCTGGCCCGGCCTTGTGCCGATGTCCTCCTACTGCCTGTGCAGCCGCTGACCGAGGCCATCGTCACGTTCCCCGGACTGCGTGCATCAGCACGTCTCCACCACGACACAAGCGGTGGAGCTGAGCTACGGGAAAATGTCCTGGGAGAACCAACAATAAAGAGGAAGATTGCCAAAAACAGCCACTTCCTCCTACCCAGCCATGCCCTACAACCTCGTCCACGTCACCTGCTCCGGTCACCCTGTTACAATATGACATCGACGCCTCAATTGCTGTCACTCTACTGTGTAAGTTTACTCCTTTGATGTAAAGTAGGCGTTAAACTTTTGCTGGAGCAGTTTATTAAATAAGGACGTTACTTGGAAACTGTACTGAGTGGTGATTCAGCAACGTTAAATGGTTACACCTTGTGGATATCTAATAATATTCCCGGGGCGAGGTCGAGGTGGAAACACTATTAAGTGCTGAGCTCTGCGTCGCTTACAGCCAGGACAAAATTAATCTCAGCGGGAGCTATCATTAACCCCCGCCCCCACCACAAGCTGCTTCCCCCTCCAATGATCAAACCCATTTCCAGGCGACAGCTCGCTATCCTAATCCTCTGCCGCAACAAGTCGCTACAGTTCACGTTTGAACTATCTCTCAACCGATTAAGGTTAACCACTCTGATGTCCTAGAGCTCTTGACTTTAGCACAAATTATACGAAAGACTGCAACAGTGATACACTGGCGGAAAAAATATGGCGACACCAGGAAGGAGTTAGGCGACATAAATCAAAGTTGGTACGCTGAAAGATCACGTCTGTTCAGATTTCGCGCCAGCCGCGTAAGAATGGCACTAGAAGTGCCGCTATGAGCATAAATATCAGGTTTGCCTTAAATACACGCTGGAAAGGTTGCGAGCGTTACCAACTTTGGAGGTGGATGTGGTGAGTTGATGTTAGTCAAGAATGCCTTAAAGTGACAATGAGGTCATCAACAATGCCTGAGTTTGAACGAGGTCTTCTAATAGGGCTACGAGAGGCCGGATGTTCCTTCTGCGATACTGCAGAAAGACCTGGCAGGAATGTTGTCACTGTAAATGATTGCTGACAGCGTTGTTCAGGAGAATGTACAGTTGCAAGAAGACCGGGCTCCGTAAAGTCACGTGGTACTACTGAAAGGGAAGATCATCGTGTTCACTGTAAGGCTCTGTCACATCATACTGCAGCAGTTTGTACAACAGTGACACAACTAACTGTTAAAAATGGATTGCTTCAAGGTATGAGCCGAGCCAGACAACCTGTAGCGTGCATTCCACTGACCCTTGCGACTTAAGTGATCTCTAAATGGTTCAAATGGCTCTAAGCACTATGGGTCATCAGTCCCCTAGTCTTAAAATTACTTAAACCTAACTAACCTAAGAACATCACACACACATCCATGCCCGAGGCAAGATTCGAACCTGCGCGTGGTTCCCGACTGAAGCACCTACAGCCGCTGGACCACAGCGGCCGGCTGCAGTGATGTCAAATGAGAGCTCACTGGAGGGCAGGGTGGTTTTTTTTCTGATCAAATGTGGTTCTGCCCCGGTGCCATTGATGACCATGTGTTGGTTAGGAGGAGACCACTTGAGTGCCAGCAACCAACCAACCATCCAGTCTGTGTGCTAGATACACTGGACCTACACCGTGAGTTAATGACTCGAGTGCAATTTAAGCTCTTGCTTAGTTATCCCACGCGCCCTGACTCTAAATTTGTATGTCAATCTGATGATTTGATCTGTTGTGCTCCCATTCATGTACAGCATTCCAGAGGGTGTTTTCCAACAAGATAACTCTCGCTCACAGACTGGTGCTGTAAACCAACACATTCTACAATGTGTCGACATATTTCACTGGCCTGCTCGATCACCAGATCTGTCTCCAACCGAGGCCATATGGGATGTCATAGGACGACAACTCCAGCTTTAACAGTCGCTGTATTGACCAACCAACTGCAGCAAGTACCACAAACTGACATCCGGTAACTCACAAACAACGCATGCACGTTTGCATGCTCGCATTCAACATTCTGGCGGTTTCACAGCATTTCACATTTGCCATGGCTTATCCCTCGCTTACATTAACCTGTGATCTTGCAATGTTCATCACTTACATATATGCCGCAGAGCAACGTATTCTCAAAATTTCATCGCACTACGTTCATTATTTTCTGTTGCTGCGATTGTTTGCCGATAGTGTATTTGGAATTTTTTTTTATTCCTGTAAACTAGCTTTCCAGACTTTCAAGGCTCTTCTTCAGAAGGGGCCGCAGAGAAGCTACATCTTTATCTCCGTAGTGTGATGAGAGATACTGCCTCTGCGACGAGAAGATAGATAAAGTAACGTTAATGTATCGCAATGAGTGGCAATTATACTGCAGGCTCTGTCTGAAAAGGAATTCCTTTTCTTACTCATGTTGTGTCGTACAATTTATATCCACCTGGTAGCTTCCATTTTCATTGTATACTGTCACCAGTGCAACTAATGTATATCACGAAGATACACTTTCAAATGACTATGTTACACGCCCAGAGAGAATCAGCATACAATTCAGTTTAGATGCATACAACATCTACATCCACGTGATCACTCCGCTGTTCACAATAAAGTGCCTGGCAGAGGGTTCAATGAACTACCTTCGAGCTGTCTCTCTCGTTTCAATCTCGAACGGGGCGCGGGAAAAACGAGCACTTAAATTTTTCTGTGCGAGCCCTGATTTCTCTTATTTTAACGTGATGATCATTTCTCCTATGTACGTCGATGCCAGCAGAATGGTTTCGCAATCGGAGGAGAAAACTGGTGATTGAAATTTCATGAGCAGATCCCGTCGCAAGGAAAAACGACTTTGTTTTAACGATTGCCACTCCAATTCACGTATCATGTCTGTGGTGCTCTAGCCCCTCTTTCGCGATAATACAAAACGAGCCGTGAGTCCCATCTGACACGGATCACACAACGCACAGCAATGCTCCAGAATAGGGCGGACAAGCATTGTGAAGCAGCCTCTCTAGTAGATCTGCTGCATCTTCTAAGTGTTCTGCCAATGAATCGCAAGTCTTTGGTTTCCACTACCAGAACACAATCTATGTGATCGTTCCAATTTAGGTTATTTGTATTTGTGATCCCTAAGTATTTAGTTGAATTTACAGCCTTAAGATTTGTGTGACATACGGCGTAAAAGAAACTTGGCGGATTTCTTTCAGTACTCATGTGAATAACTTCACACTTTTCTTTATTAAGGGACAATTGCCACTTTTCACACAATACAGATACCTTATCTAAATCATTTTGCAAGTCGTTTTGATCGTCTGATGACTTTACTAGGCGGTAAATGACAGCATCACCTGCAAACAATCTAAGACGGTAACTCAGATTATCTCCTATGTCGTTAATATAGATCAGGAACAATAGAGGGCCTATAACGCTTCCTTGGGGAACGCCGGATGTTACTTCTCTTTCACTCGATGACTTTCCGTCGAACTGTGACCTCTCTGACAGGAAATAACGAATCCTGTCGCACAACTGAGGCGATATTCCATGGGCATGCAGTTTGGTTACAAGACGATTGTGAGGAACGCTGTTGAAAGCCTTCTGGATATTTGAAAATAAAGAATCAATTTGACATCCCCTGCCAACAAAACTCATTACTTCTTGAGCATAACAAGTGTTTCGCAAGAACAATGTTTTCTGAATCCGTGCTGACTGTGTGCCAATAAATCGTTTTCTTCGAGTTAATTCGTAATGTTCGAATACAGTATATGTTCCAAAACGCTACCGCAAATCGACCTTAGTGATATGGGCCTGTAATTCAGCGGATTAGTCCTACTTACCTTTTTGGGTATTGGTGTGACCTGAGCAATTTTCCAGTCTTTAGGTACGGATCTTTCTGTGAGCGGTTGTATATAATTGCTAAATATGGAGCTATTGTATCACCTTACTGGTATACAATCTGGACCGGAAGCCTTGCTTTTATTAAGTGATTTAAGCTGCTTTGCTACACCGAGGAGCCGGCCGGAGTTTTTTTTTTTTTTTTGGTTGGGTTTAAGGGCGCTCAACTGCTGAGGTCATTAGCGCCCAGTCACTGTTGTTAGAGCACATGGAATCTGTTACAACTCAAGGGGATGGGGGGACACCAGAAGGACCTGACAAAGATGCAGATAAAATAAGTAAAAAGGTTAAATGTCTTTGGACAAGCCAGTTAAAGTTATAAAACGCAGAATACGAGCAGCTGCTCGAGCGTCATCAGCTAAAACATCCAGTAAAGTAGATGACAGGGACAGGACAACACGAAATTGACTAAAACGGGGACACGACAATAAAACATGGCGCACTGTTAATGCCTGACCACAAGGGCACTGCGGGGCTGGGTCACCGGAGAGCAGGTAGCGGTGGCTAAACCGGCAATGCTCAATCCGCAACCTGGCCAGAAGGACCTCCTCGCGCCGAGATGGTCGGGAGGATGTTGTCCATACAGTTGGAAGCGGTTTTACTGCCCGGAGCTTGTTTCCTTGGAGGGATGACCAAGCATCCCACCACAACGACACAAGCCTCTTACATACATCCCCACGAACGTCAGATGACGGGACACAATGGGAGGCTGGCCGAGGCAGGAGAACTGCAGCCTTGGCTGCAGCAGCCGCAGCCTCATTCCCAGGCACTCCTACATGTCCGGGAACCCACAAAAAGCTGACAGAACCACCATTATCAGCGAAAGAATGGAGGGACTGCTGTATCCGTTGAATCAAGGGATGGACCGGATAGGGAGCTCCAAGGCTCTGAAGAGCACTGAGTGAGTCAGAGCAGAGTACGTACGATGAATGGCGGTGGCGGCGGGCATACTGAACGGCCTGATGGAGAGCAAAAAGCTCGGCCGTAAAGCTGGAACATTGGTCGAGGAGCCGGTATTTAAAGGTGGCGGCCCCAACGACAAAGGCACAGCCGACACCATCGTCAGTTTTGGAGCCATCGGTGTAAATAAAAGTGTGACCGGCAAGGCGAGCACGAAGTTCGACAAACCGTGAGCAATACACTGCAGCCGGAGTACCCTCCTTCGGGAGTGAGCTGAGGTCGAGATAAATATGAACCCGAGCCTGGAGCCAAGGTGGTGTCGGGCTCTCACCCTCTCTGAAGGTGGTAGGAAGGGCAAAATCCAATTGTCGAAGCAGGCGACGGAAGCGGACTCCGGGGGGCAGCAGGGCAGACACATACAACCCGTACTGACGGTCGAGAGAATCGGCGAAGAAGGACTGGTAAGAGGGGTGGTCGGGCATAGACAACAGCCGGCAGGCATACCGACACAGCAGTACGTCGCGCCGGTAGGTCAATGGTAACTCTGCAGCTTCAGCATAAAGACTCTCGACAGGACTAGTGTAGAAGGCTCCGGTCGCAAGACGTATCCCCCGATGGTGGATGGAGTTGAGCCGGCGTAAGAGGTATGGCCGAGCGGACGAGTAGACGAAGCTCCCATAATCCAGCTTCGATCGGACTATGGACCGATACAAGCGAAGCAGGACAGTGCGATCCGCTCCCCAAGATGAACCGCTAAGAACTCTGAGGACATTAAGGGAACGTGTACAACGGGCCGCCAAATAAGAGACATGTGGAGACCAACACAGTTTTCTGTCCAACGTGAGCCCTAGAAACTTAGTTGTGTCCACGAATGGGAGAACAACGGGACCGAGATGTAAGGATGGCGGAAGGAACGCTTTATATCGCCAAAAGTTGATACAAACCGTCTTCTCTTCAGAGAACCGGAAGCCATTTGCCACGCTCCATGAGTAGAGGCTGTCTAGACAGCGCTGAAGGCAGCGCTCCATTTAACCAGCTTTCCGTACCTATAACTGTTTGAGCTTCAGTGCTTTCTATTAGGGCCTGGAGCTCTGGTTCTTTCCCAACACAGCTAAGATAATTTACAACACCGATCGTTTCTATAACCACCTTACTGTGTATTACCTGCCCCCTTTTAGACGGACGCTATTTCTATGGTTTCCTGAGAACCTAAAAATCCGCCCCCGCTACCCATGTAGCCGCTTCCTGTGTGTAGTGGACTCCTGACCTATTAAGCGGAATCCAGAAACCCACCACCCTATGGCTCAAGTCAAGGAGTCTGACGCCTACACGGTCACATAACCGCCTGAGCCTATGATTCATACCTTCCACTCGGCTCTGCACCGAAGGACCACAGTCGGTTCTGTCGATGATGGTGCAGATGGTGAGCTCCGCCTTAATCTCGCAAGCAAGACTGGCAGTCTTTACCACATCCGCTAACCAAAACCAGAGAGAATCTCCTCCAATCCAAAGCGACACACGTCATTGGCACCGACTTGTGCCACCACCTGCAGTTGGCTGCACCCTGTACTCTTTACAAATCAGGAATGACTCCCCCACCTTATGCACACGGAGTACACACTGCCGTACCACCCCTCCTTGGCAGCCATATTACTAAGGGGGCCCAATTACGCGCCTATTGATGCTAACTACCAGCAAACTCACCTTCTGTGAACGCCCAGAATTTGCGTTCCAAGAAGCTTCCTCTGGAGGCCCTACAATCGGCCCGTCGCAAAGTCTTTCGCTGCCTGCCAGACTTTGGAGTCATCTCTCGCTCGACCACAGGTGAGGGATCAACCTCAGCGCTGCAGATCAACATAAATTTAGGCTAATGACATCAGTGCTGCTCAAAAATCTGCAGTCAGAGAAGACAATTCCAAATGCAAGGGGAAAAGACACAAGAATGCTGTAAGTAAATATCAGAAACTCATCTATTGCAAAGAACGTTCCTAGATGTAGAATGCGACCAAAATTATGAATACCACTGACGGTTTGTTAAAAGAATTAAACGAAATGAGTACTGATATGGTAAAATAAACGAAGTCTGGTTTTCTTCATGGTTACGTGATGTTACGTATATATCTGTTTTGTATTTTTATTCGTCCATGACTTTAGTTTAAGCACTCACTCAACAGGTCTCTGCTGCAAAGTCATTGGTCGCGGTGGCCGAGCGGTTCTAGGCGCTACAGTCTGGAACCGCGCGACCGCTACGGTCGCAGGTTCGAATCCTGCCTCGGGTATGGATGTGTGTGATGTCCTTAGGTTATTTAGGTTCAAGTAGTTCTAAGTTCTAGGGGACTGATGACCTCAGAAGTTAAGTCCCATAGTGCTCAGAGCCATTTGAGGGGTGAAAATCAAAGGAAAGAATATTCACTTTCTTCTGCCTGATGGCGGGTTTAGGGAGTGGGGATGCATGACAGAAGCGGATTCTTACGCAAATTTGGTGAAAATAAACGTACGTTTATACCGTAACAGCGTTGCGTACGTTGATTAGGACTCTAGAATCATACTGATAGACTGAAAAGGACAACCAAATCAGAATCCACTGCAACGTGGATTGTAGCACGAGAAGATTTATTTTTACTTTTTAGACATTAATGCAGACTCTAGAAAATTCGAAGCTCAAGGGACCGTTACAATCGAGTCTGCACAATTCGAAGATCAAAGAATCTAAGAAAAAGTTCGAATAATTAAGAGAAAAAGTTCGTATAGTTAATTCTATTTAACTCGACTTTACTCTAGATGAAATCAGGAAAAATCGAAATAAAATTTTGATATTTTTTTTACTATTGTATTCCCAGTTTTCTTACATGTTATTTGCTTTAGTATTTGGAACGGAAGGCACACACAAATGTTCGAAAATACAATAATTCAGCTTCATTCATTTTTCAATGGTGAACAAACTGTCACGAATGGATGCATTTTGTGAACTAAATCTCTTATAAAGGAACTTATGTCTTTGGCGTTGGCGTGTCACTCCTTATTTGTATCTGAGACTTCGGTTCTCAGACTAACCGTTAATGATTCAGCGTTCCGTTAAGCTACAACCTCCGACAAATACCTTTTGTACCCTGCATTGAGTAAGCCAATTCCATAAGCTTTCACAGAGAGGCGGGGACTCGCCTCGCCCGGTCTGCTTGCTCCCGCCTTTTGATGCTTATCAGCAACATTATCTTTCCGCTTGATCATCGTTTGCAGCATGGATGGTGGAATCCCGAAACAATTCGTTACCTGTTACTTCTTGTTGCATTCCTCAGCGTCGAAACTCGTTTCTGTTTTACGAAAGTCGAAAACTTCCTGGAAGTTATTCTGACGTGAAAACGTCTACTTTCTCCTTGATCGAAGTTTCTTGTGTGACAAAATGGCGTCAGATTTGAATCACTAATAACTACGAGACCGATAGTGCGCAAACAAAGGTTAAGTCCAGGCATATGCGCGTCATTATTACAAATTAGCTTTGTGTGAAGTTATAGTTATGAACTGGTGTAGCTGTAAGATAGGATACTGATTTGGGTGTCACTGCGATGAACAGCTTATGGAGCGCCGCTGGGAGTCAGAGACAAAATGAGAATATTCGCCGGAATATAAGCGAAAATCTATATTGAGTTTAAACCTATGACACAAAGGAAGAGTTCGTCTCATAGGACGTAAATATGCTCTTAAATACAAGAAAAGGCGAGAAAAGCCCTCCCAGAAGCCTAAAAAGTGCAGCGCTGAGCGAATGCGACAGCTCCCGCAGAGTCGGAAAAAAAGGAGGAAACGGGGCAACGCGATAACGTAGTCAAAGGCTATATCGTACACCGGCCACTGAAAGTCCAAAATTGTGAGTAACCGTGTGACCACTGTATTAAAGATATTGATAATTGAATTACATATTAATATGAAACATATGTTACGATTTTATCCCGATGTTTTCACGAAAAATCTACGGCGCAGACCTGAACTGCACACACTGATATTTATTTGCAACTGATTAATAATATGCTGTGGTATTTTGTGCATTGTTAAAACAACTTATGAAACAAATCGAATTATCCGGTTTAAGCTAGGCGTTGACTTGTAATCATAGAATGTCTGCTGGTCCTTCTGCTATGACAGTCGCCTCGATTAGTGAAGAAATTTCTTCGGTTTTCTCGAGGCATTTGGGAATAGGTTGAAACAAACGATTAACAAGTGTCGACTGCATACAGTCGCAAAGGCTGATTTCAAATGTCTTCGAAAACTGTAAAGCAACCACAGCCACGCAATAAAACTTCAGCTGGGTAAAGGGGACAGCGAGCAGTCGGAGGTAAACACTTCCCCCTCACAGCATTCTAATGTTGCCGGCTAGAGTCCGCCACTCAGCGTCCGATGTAAACACAGCCGACAACAGGAAGTGTGACACGACTACCAGATCCAGTTCAGAGCAGCAAACGGCCGGGGTCCGCGGTGGTCTAGTGGTAAGGGGGTCTGGAACGTTCCAGCGCCTCGGCTGGGGCTATTCGCCCCAGCCGGGCCGGGGTTCTATCCCCGGCCGGGGCTGGAATTTTCAGACTTCCAAACAGTAGCCTCCACCTCTGCCCTGACATGTGGCGCACGCCGGGTACCCCCGTGGGGTCCGTGCTTCGGATCCCACATGGAGCTCACTCCCACACTACAAAATAAACCTGATTATGCTCTTGCAAACATTTTAAATTTTAATACGCACACTTTCTTCACCAGACCACATCTACATATATTTTCTACATAATATATCTCACTGTCAAATGAAACTGCATAGTATCATGAACATTTGTAGGATTACAACAATGAAATAGCGGCCTTACTAAAAAAACTAATACGCTTTATTTTCGTTTTTGTGCTAAATACTTGTAACCTCCCCCCTCACTTATCGACCTAAATGACAGTGAAAAATTAAACCGCATGTACCTAATGGAAATTTGGGAAAAGCAATCGTCACCGAAGTTAATCTATCGGTAAAGAGGGAGGAAAGGGTTACATCTAAATGAAAGGAAAAATGCAAATGAAACTGGTGGAAATTAATTTTGAAAAGGGGTAAAGTTAATAAAGAAAGTAAATGTGCGGCCGTTACGTTAACAATTAACTAGCGGTAATTAGATATTTGAGATTTGGGGGAAATCACGGTCGCCAGTCCTAAGGACAATTACTATAGTAACTGAAAAAGAAAGGTTATTACACATATAATTAACACTAGAAGCGTGGCAACTGAAGGTTGACACGTGTAGTGTGAAAACTGAAAGTTTGTCAGAAGTAATAAATTTCGCTACACTCTGGCTTAATTTAGCAAAAGAATTAATAAAACCGGAAAATCGAAAGTTAATTTAGTGACTGAAGTTAATAGTGAGCTTTCTTCCTGAAGCACATCGAAATCCAGTAAAATGCGGTTAGTCTTGGACTACCTCAACAATCATTTCAAAAGCAACTTGACTCTACGCAATTTAGAAACAAGAGATTTTACTTTGAACTTGAATTAAATGATTCTGCACTATTAACAATAGTAAAATTTAGTACGTACCAAGCTGAGCTGCAGTCACAGGTAAGCTAAAATATGCTAACAAAACTCGCACTCTAAACTTGTGCTCGTGTAACCTAAATATTGTAGCCAGCTACTGAACTTTGAAATTAAAGCAGTGAAATCTAATCATATTTTAATGCTGGCGTTTGAATTTCAACGACACTCGGGTTCATTTCGGAAAAGGAAGGGACCCTGCTTGGCAATGCAATTGGGACAATGAGCAACAAAGATTCATGCTAAGTTGCTGTAATTTTGCGAGGCAAATGGAACAATTTGAAAAGCTGAGGTCTGCCATACAGTTCTGAAACTTTACGTGCTTTTAGTCTTCCTTGTTGGTTGATTGAAGGTTTGAAGCCGTCGATCGAGGAGGTGGCGACAGTCACTCATTGTCGGCCGTCGCTGTTGCAGAAGCTGGATGTTGGCGCGCCTTCTTCTCGACACGGTACCAGGCGAAACGGGCTCTTGATGTGCGCCAGCTAATGCTTCCCGTCCGCGACACCATGTCAGAAACTATCATCGCGAGTCGAGCGCAATTACATGCTGCCAAACCCCGAAAGCGCGGCAACTCGCGGGAGCGTCACACAACACCTGCTCCACTCGCTACTCCCGCCAGACTCTCTCTGTTCTGCCCGCGCTCCACGCGGCAGAGTTAACACTACCAAAGATCCTACACACTTTGATTCGTCACACGACCTATCGACGTAATCGTTCGATAGCAGTTTTCCCTAGGCAAGACCCAGCGTAAAAATACAAATACTCTTTACACAACAAACCAATTATACATCGACATAAGTGCATAAATATATATATATACAAGCAGTAAAACAATTACAATATATAAAGAGACAGAAATGTCATATCTTGAGGTAACAAAACAAGGAAAAAAAATAATAGTACAATAGATGGATATAGGAGGATATGCATTTCCGGCGTTACACGTGCCCCACATTGTCTGAGGATGTTCGTGTAACGTAAACAGACTCAGAAAATGTCCCAAAAAAGAAACAGCGGAAATGCATATGCTCAAAACATCAACAAAATTTAGCATTCGTCTAATTAATCATAAATCAATTTTTAGACCATAATAATTGAGTGGGGACACTCCTAATCTTATTCCACTCTGTCATCTTGCACAAAATAAAACAGGTTGACAACATATTAAAATTCATAGAAGATATAGAAAATGGTTTAGCTATTCCAAAATCATTAAAATTCGTAACACTATGAGAAATGGAATACTATTTGCAAAATTAGAGTACATGGTCATAAAAACAGGTAGATCAAAATACGCAAATTAATAATTAATTACATAGAATACACATTTTTACATAACCTTTTCATAATTAATATCTCGTCATGAGATTCCACTTAACGCTAAACAAGAAAATAATATTCAGTAGATCGAAAAAAACATAAATATTGACAGCAGAATTCTTTCACATCAGCTGTCCGGGAAGAAAAACTATTCCGCCTTTCGTACTCGCAAGTACAAAGAATGCCGACAGCGGCACAAGAGCCAACAGCGGCACAAGAGCCGACAGCGGCTCGCCTCGCCAGTATTGTTGCGCCCGCGTGTGCGGCACGCTTGATCTCACTCGCCCTTGTGACGGCGTTTCCAGAACGTCCGTTTCACTGAATTCTTTAGGAAAAACTCACTCCCGAGTAATCTCAAGGAGTCCCTTAATACTATCACAGTGGATAACTCAACACTGTCCATCATCACACGCATGTACTAGCCTGAAACTTAAAATAGCGTCTAAGTACATCGGCAATGACTAGTAAAACACATATTCATGAAATCTTACAGCTAGTTACAAAATCATATTTACGTTGCTTAATCTACTGTGACTCAGCTGAAAACTTAAATTAGCAGCTTGGATTTTTCAATTGATAAATAATCACTCTCTCTTAAATCATTTAGTCAAAATTAATTACTTATTAATTACAACTTCTTTAATGTCCTCTTGGTCAGTCAAAATCATGGCAATCTAGCAAACCTTAAATCTTACACTCTATATTTACATATTGTACAAATTACCCATTGTGTGGTATTAATCGATCCTAGGTTGGTACAATTTCAAATCTATTATATTTCGTATACCTAACAGCTTTCCAGAGCTTGGATACTCTAAGCAATAAGCATTTGTGTGAGGTATACCAATGACTTTATATGGTCCATTATGAACAAACTTAAATTTAGAGATTTCATTGTCTATCTCGCTCGATTTCTCATGAGCTTTTACAAGTACTAAGTCTCCGATCGCAAACTTAGCAAAACGCGCTTTAGCGTCATGACAACGTATGCGAGCATCGGCTTAAAGCTTCATTACTTCTCGCAAACGATCTTTTTTCACACCAATACTAATGTTAATTCGTGGAGGGAATTTGATTATCTCTTCCAATTCACTTTCTACACTTTTGTCAATGCCGAAATTCCTCATGTTACGGCAGTTCAAACCCATTCCTACGTCAATGTCATTCGGCCAGTTAACAATGTGTATAGGCTGGTATTGCCTATGCACACCGTCTCCTGCCTCGTCAAAACTAACTATCATTGTTTTATCTAGTGACTTACATCTCAAAGTTTTGCTTTCGCAGTTAATCACTGCACGGTACTTTAATAGCCAATCTAACCCGATAATTACTTCCGTAGTTAAGTCTGGCACGACGACAAACTCTTGTTCAAATCGTGCCCCACATATCTCGAAGTTGAGAAAAGTCTGTTTTGTGACCGGTTTACTGGCCTTCCCAGTAGCACCGATAATTTTCACCCCTGTTACTGGCATAACTACGATGCCAGGTCTGTCTTTCAGTAACTGAAATATTTTTCCAGATACAGCACTCAATTCTGCACCGGTGTCAATCAACACGTTTAGTTGTAGGTCGTGCATATTAACAGACACTACTATCTGTCTACACTTGTCCTCGACTGTTTCTTTATTTTCCCACAGTAAATCCTCGTCTATATCCAGGTCATTCCAGAAAAAACCATCCGGCTTTGATCCTAAATCCGGTTTATCTGGCGGCTTTTTCAGCCTCTGTTCACATACAGTTTTAATTTCAACACGTTTGTCCTGAGGCTTAGTCTGTAGCGTCGCCTCCAATACCGAAACCTTTTCCTGTAACTCGTCAACTAGTGAGTGTTGCTTTGCTATCAATTCACTAATTGTCACCTTCGTTGATTCCTCTTTAGTCAGATTGATCTCATCTGCCAATCTACCTGGAGAAATATGCCCAGTAGCATCTGAAATTACTTCCTCTGGATCTGCGCAACCCACACTGCTATCGTCTGACTGTATAATGTCAGCTCTAACCTCATACACGCTGTAATCTATGTGCTTTTCTACCAATCGTGTCCGGCTATCACTAAAATTTTCGTAATCTTTCCCCTTAATACTCTCGCAATGTTTAAACTGGAGGTTTGCGTCGGATGGGTCGGCTACTTCTACCACTATAACTTTCGGTAAAGTCTGCCGGTTAGGGCCAGAACTTTCCGTTACTCCTTCAACATCTAACTCCTGCGGGACGAAACACGACGAATCTTGCTCGTGCTCCCCATTAACATCAACTATTTCTGGTAAAGTCTGCCGGTTAGGGCCAGAACTTTCAATCACTTCACAAATACTATCTTCCTGTGGGACGAGACGCGGCAAATACTGCACGCGCTCCCCATAAACACTTCTCCCATACAGACCCCTATAATCTCTTAGTTCGTCGTATAAGCGACCGAACTGCCTTAACCAGACCTCATCCCTCTCTGCATCCCCTCGCTCGATGACGGACGTTTTATCCGACATCTGATCTTCTCTCAACAATTGCGAATCATTCTTAAACTCAATCTCCAGTTCCGCTGTGGGTATTACAGCTGGCACCTTATAATCGATTTCCGGAACACTACTTAAATTGTTCTCACTGACAGTGAATGTACCTTCTACTGCCGTGTATACAGCTGATCTACTACTTGTGGGCGCACTCCTTTCTCTTAACACTGGCACACTCTCCCGCCGTTGATTATTCCACACGGAATTTTCATACCGACGACACCTGGGTTTTCTCCTGCTATTGGGCCGCCAAAATTTCTCCACGCCCGGTCGGCCCCTCACCGGCGCGGCTAATGGTTTCCCTGTCTCGTCCCAGCAGATACGCTCCGGATACTGCTGAGGCGGCTGGTCACACCCTCTGGCGTTATTACTATTCTGTGAAGCCCGTATCACGTTAGTATGATACTGGTTTCCGTCATTCCTGTTATTATTTGCATTGTACCGATTGTTATTACGGTCCGAACCATTATTGTTATTGCTGCCATGGTTGCGGTATGCATTATTCCCATGGTTATCGTTGGTATGGTTGCTGTGGTACCCGTTGCTGTTACCACGGCCTCTACCACTGTCGCGATTATTGCGCCAATTGTCCTCGTCCTCCACTCTTTCCAGGAAATCATTTATTGTCCTGTAATTGCTTCCTACGTAGCGTTTTGTATCATCTGGAAGCTTTTTGTAGAGTTCCCAGACTATTTCGGATTCCGTGCGGCGATCACGCAAATATTCCAACTTGCGGATCCAGCCCTCACAAAACTCCTTCATCGAGCCGCGCGAATTCGCATCGAAAGGCCTCGATACGACAAATTCGCGCCAGACACTTTGCTGTTTTTGCTCTGACCAGTATTCAGCCAGAAACAAATTTTTAAACTCGTCAAAAGTCAGGTTCGTAATGTTGAGGTTTAGGCCCCAACGCTTGGCATCACCAGCCAACACATCAATAACCGCATTAATTTTTCTCTCATTAGTCCATGATCTGGGTAAAACTCTTTCACAATTTTTAATGAAATCCGTCGGGTGTATACCGCCTTTTTTCAAGGGGTCGAACCGCTCCTCTTTCGTCAACAACTCCGAACTATGTGCACAGATTGGCACATAGCTCTGTTTTTCGTCAAGTTTCCTTTCTAATTCCGACACCCTCGTAATCACTTGGCAAGTGGTTGTCGCAAGCGTTTCCACTTCCCTCTTTTTCTCTTCGCAGGTGTTAGCCTGCTTCGTCACTTTGGTATCTACTTCGGATACTAAAGCCTTTAAAGTTTCCACCTTCTGTTGATCCTCTTTTCTCACTAATTGAATTTGTTCCGTCACCTTATTCTCGATGATCGGAGCAACTGCGTCTCCTACACTTTTCTCGATTCTGCTAATTTCGGAATCAAAACGAGTATTTATGCTCGCAATTTCCGCCTGAACGCCTATCATTTCCTGTTTAAGGTTACCGATTTCGGTATTAATCACGACAATATCGTCTTTGATTTTGTCAACTTTTGTGTTAACAACTTCAACATTGTTGTTAACAACATTGATAGCTTTGTTCTGATTGTCTAGCATTCGTTCAATTTTTTCAGACTGAGCTACTTGCTTGGCAGCCTGAGCTGCTTGCTCGGCAGCCTGAGCTTCTTGCTTGGCAGCCTGATCTTTAATTTCTGCGATTGACTCTTGATTTCGGTAATCAAAACATTCAATAAATCAGTTAAATTCCCGGAAACTACCGGTTTTACTTCCGCAGCGGCTTCCTCTTTAATTTTCCCCCCGTATTCGTCATCAAGGGATTCAGATTTGATTTTCGCTTCCGATTCCGAAACATTTTCTAAAGTCTGGAATTCCGTTTCTGCTCTTTGTTGCGTTTCGGCGGTCGCATCTTTCATGCTAGCCGCCTGCCCCGGAACAATGGGTACCGCTGTGCGCGTTTCCCACTGTTCGACCGATTGTTCCGTATCCAAGTCTACCAAATTTTGGCAATTGTTGCCTTCACTCATTTTAATAATTTTCAATATAAATGCAAAATCTCAACTCTAATTAGGATTCCTCACACGAATATTCTCGCTGACGTATCGACCATTTCGTAACCAGTACTTTGTTACGAGATTTGCACAATGCAAAATTCGTGTCCAGAACAACCTCAAATTTGAAGATTGTCCTGTCACCAGGTCGCCACGTGTAACCTCCCCCCTCACTTATCGACCTAAATGACAGTGAAAAATTAAACCGCATGTACCTAATGGAAATTTGGGAAAAGCAATCGTCACCGAAGTTAATCTATCGGTAAAGAGGGAGGAAAGGGTTACATCTAAATGAAAGGAAAAATGCAAATGAAACTGGTGGAAATTAATTTTGAAAAGGGGTAAAGTTAATAAAGAAAGTAAATGTGCGGCCGTTACGTTAACAATTAACTAGCGGTAATTAGATATTTGAGATTTGGGGGAAATCACGGTCGCCAGTCCTAAGGACAATTACTATAGTAACTGAAAAAGAAAGGTTATTACACATATAATTAACACTAGAAGCGTGGCAACTGAAGGTTGACACGTGTAGTGTGAAAACTGAAAGTTTGTCAGAAGTAATAAATTTCGCTACACTCTGGCTTAATTTAGCAAAAGAATTAATAAAACCGGAAAATCGAAAGTTAATTTAGTGACTGAAGTTAATAGTGAGCTTTCTTCCTGAAGCACATCGAAATCCAGTAAAATGCGGTTAGTCTTGGACTACCTCAACAATCATTTCAAAAGCAACTTGACTCTACGCAATTTAGAAACAAGAGATTTTACTTTGAACTTGAATTAAATGATTCTGCACTATTAACAATAGTAAAATTTAGTACGTACCAAGCTGAGCTGCAGTCACAGGTAAGCTAAAATATGCTAACAAAACTCGCACTCTAAACTTGTGCTCGTGTAACCTAAATATTGTAGCCAGCTACTGAACTTTGAAATTAAAGCAGTGAAATCTAATCATATTTTAATGCTGGCGTTTGAATTTCAACGACACTCGGGTTCATTTCGGAAAAGGAAGGGACCCTGCTTGGCAATGCAATTGGGACAATGAGCAACAAAGGTTCATGCTAAGTTGCTGTAATTTTGCGAGGCAAATGGAACAATTTGAAAAGCTGAGGTCTGCCATACAGTTCTGAAACTTTACGTGCTTTTAGTCTTCCTTGTTGGTTGATTGAAGGTTTGAAGCCGTCGATCGAGGAGGTGGCGACAGTCACTCATTGTCGGCCGTCGCTGTTGCAGAAGCTGGATGTTGGCGCGCCTTCTTCTCGACACGGTACCAGGCGAAACGGGCTCTTGATGTGCGCCAGCTAATGCTTCCCGTCCGCGACACCATGTCAGAAACTATCATCGCGAGTCGAGCGCAATTACATGCTGCCAAACCCCGAAAGCGCGGCAACTCGCGGGAGCGTCACACAACACCTGCTCCACTCGCTACTCCCGCCAGACTCTCTCTGTTCTGCCCGCGCTCCACGCGGCAGAGTTAACACTACCAAAGATCCTACACACTTTGATTCGTCACACGACCTATCGACGTAATCGTTCGATAGCAGTTTTCCCTAGGCAAGACCCAGCGTAAAAATACAAATACTCTTTACACAACAAACCAATTATACATCGACATAAGTGCATAAATATATATATACAAGCAGTAAAACAATTACAATATATAAAGAGACAGAAATGTCATATCTTGAGGTAACAAAACAAGGAAAAAAAATAATAGTACAATAGATGGATATAGGAGGATATGCATTTCCGGCGTTACACGTGCCCCACATTGTCTGAGGATGTTCGTGTAACGTAAACAGACTCAGAAAATGTCCCAAAAAAGAAACAGCGGAAATGCATATGCTCAAAACATCAACAAAATTTAGCATTCGTCTAATTAATCATAAATCAATTTTTAGACCATAATAATTGAGTGGGGACACTCCTAATCTTATTCCACTCTGTCATCTTGCACAAAATAAAACAGGTTGACAACATATTAAAATTCATAGAAGATATAGAAAATGGTTTAGCTATTCCAAAATCATTAAAATTCGTAACACTATGAGAAATGGAATACTATTTGCAAAATTAGAGTACATGGTCATAAAAACAGGTAGATCAAAATACGCAAATTAATAATTAATTACATAGAATACACATTTTTACATAACCTTTTCATAATTAATATCTCGTCATGAGATTCCACTTAACGCTAAACAAGAAAATAATATTCAGTAGATCGAAAAAAACATAAATATTGACAGCAGAATTCTTTCACATCAGCTGTCCGGGAAGAAAAACTATTCCGCCTTTCGTACTCGCAAGTACAAAGAATGCCGACAGCGGCACAAGAGCCAACAGCGGCACAAGAGCCGACAGCGGCTCGCCTCGCCAGTATTGTTGCGCCCGCGTGTGCGGCACGCTTGATCTCACTCGCCCTTGTGACGGCGTTTCCAGAACGTCCGTTTCACTGAATTCTTTAGGAAAAACTCACTCCCGAGTAATCTCAAGGAGTCCCTTAATACTATCACAGTGGATAACTCAACACTGTCCATCATCACACGCATGTACTAGCCTGAAACTTAAAATAGCGTCTAAGTACATCGGCAATGACTAGTAAAACACATATTCATGAAATCTTACAGCTAGTTACAAAATCATATTTACGTTGCTTAATCTACTGTGACTCAGCTGAAAACTTAAATTAGCAGCTTGGATTTTTCAATTGATAAATAATCACTCTCTCTTAAATCATTTAGTCAAAATTAATTACTTATTAATTACAACTTCTTTAATGTCCTCTTGGTCAGTCAAAATCATGGCAATCTAGCAAACCTTAAATCTTACACTCTATATTTACATATTGTACAAATTACCCATTGTGTGGTATTAATCGATCCTAGGTTGGTACAATTTCAAATCTATTATATTTCGTATACCTAACAGCTTTCCAGAGCTTGGATACTCTAAGCAATAAGCATTTGTGTGAGGTATACCAATGACTTTATATGGTCCATTATGAACAAACTTAAATTTAGAGATTTCATTGTCTATCTCGCTCGATTTCTCATGAGCTTTTACAAGTACTAAGTCTCCGATCGCAAACTTAGCAAAACGCGCTTTAGCGTCATGACAACGTATGCGAGCATCGGCTTAAAGCTTCATTACTTCTCGCAAACGATCTTTTTTCACACCAATACTAATGTTAATTCGTGGAGGGAATTTGATTATCTCTTCCAATTCACTTTCTACACTTTTGTCAATGCCGAAATTCCTCATGTTACGGCAGTTCAAACCCATTCCTACGTCAATGTCATTCGGCCAGTTAACAATGTGTATAGGCTGGTATTGCCTATGCACACCGTCTCCTGCCTCGTCAAAACTAACTATCATTGTTTTATCTAGTGACTTACATCTCAAAGTTTTGCTTTCGCAGTTAATCACTGCACGGTACTTTAATAGCCAATCTAACCCGATAATTACTTCCGTAGTTAAGTCTGGCACGACGACAAACTCTTGTTCAAATCGTGCCCCACATATCTCGAAGTTGAGAAAAGTCTGTTTTGTGACCGGTTTACTGGCCTTCCCAGTAGCACCGATAATTTTCACCCCTGTTACTGGCATAACTACGATGCCAGGTCTGTCTTTCAGTAACTGAAATATTTTTCCAGATACAGCACTCAATTCTGCACCGGTGTCAATCAACACGTTTAGTTGTAGGTCGTGCATATTAACAGACACTACTATCTGTCTACACTTGTCCTCGACTGTTTCTTTATTTTCCCACAGTAAATCCTCGTCTATATCCAGGTCATTCCAGAAAAAACCATCCGGCTTTGATCCTAAATCCGGTTTATCTGGCGGCTTTTTCAGCCTCTGTTCACATACAGTTTTAATTTCAACACGTTTGTCCTGAGGCTTAGTCTGTAGCGTCGCCTCCAATACCGAAACCTTTTCCTGTAACTCGTCAACTAGTGAGTGTTGCTTTGCTATCAATTCACTAATTGTCACCTTCGTTGATTCCTCTTTAGTCAGATTGATCTCATCTGCCAATCTACCTGGAGAAATATGCCCAGTAGCATCTGAAATTACTTCCTCTGGATCTGCGCAACCCACACTGCTATCGTCTGACTGTATAATGTCAGCTCTAACCTCATACACGCTGTAATCTATGTGCTTTTCTACCAATCGTGTCCGGCTATCACTAAAATTTTCGTAATCTTTCCCCTTAATACTCTCGCAATGTTTAAACTGGAGGTTTGCGTCGGATGGGTCGGCTACTTCTACCACTATAACTTTCGGTAAAGTCTGCCGGTTAGGGCCAGAACTTTCCGTTACTCCTTCAACATCTAACTCCTGCGGGACGAAACACGACGAATCTTGCTCGTGCTCCCCATTAACATCAACTATTTCTGGTAAAGTCTGCCGGTTAGGGCCAGAACTTTCAATCACTTCACAAATACTATCTTCCTGTGGGACGAGACGCGGCAAATACTGCACGCGCTCCCCATAAACACTTCTCCCATACAGACCCCTATAATCTCTTAGTTCGTCGTATAAGCGACCGAACTGCCTTAACCAGACCTCATCCCTCTCTGCATCCCCTCGCTCGATGACGGACGTTTTATCCGACATCTGATCTTCTCTCAACAATTGCGAATCATTCTTAAACTCAATCTCCAGTTCCGCTGTGGGTATTACAGCTGGCACCTTATAATCGATTTCCGGAACACTACTTAAATTGTTCTCACTGACAGTGAATGTACCTTCTACTGCCGTGTATACAGCTGATCTACTACTTGTGGGCGCACTCCTTTCTCTTAACACTGGCACACTCTCCCGCCGTTGATTATTCCACACGGAATTTTCATACCGACGACACCTGGGTTTTCTCCTGCTATTGGGCCGCCAAAATTTCTCCACGCCCGGTCGGCCCCTCACCGGCGCGGCTAATGGTTTCCCTGTCTCGTCCCAGCAGATACGCTCCGGATACTGCTGAGGCGGCTGGTCACACCCTCTGGCGTTATTACTATTCTGTGAAGCCCGTATCACGTTAGTATGATACTGGTTTCCGTCATTCCTGTTATTATTTGCATTGTACCGATTGTTATTACGGTCCGAACCATTATTGTTATTGCTGCCATGGTTGCGGTATGCATTATTCCCATGGTTATCGTTGGTATGGTTGCTGTGGTACCCGTTGCTGTTACCACGGCCTCTACCACTGTCGCGATTATTGCGCCAATTGTCCTCGTCCTCCACTCTTTCCAGGAAATCATTTATTGTCCTGTAATTGCTTCCTACGTAGCGTTTTGTATCATCTGGAAGCTTTTTGTAGAGTTCCCAGACTATTTCGGATTCCGTGCGGCGATCACGCAAATATTCCAACTTGCGGATCCAGCCCTCACAAAACTCCTTCATCGAGCCGCGCGAATTCGCATCGAAAGGCCTCGATACGACAAATTCGCGCCAGACACTTTGCTGTTTTTGCTCTGACCAGTATTCAGCCAGAAACAAATTTTTAAACTCGTCAAAAGTCAGGTTCGTAATGTTGAGGTTTAGGCCCCAACGCTTGGCATCACCAGCCAACACATCAATAACCGCATTAATTTTTCTCTCATTAGTCCATGATCTGGGTAAAACTCTTTCACAATTTTTAATGAAATCCGTCGGGTGTATACCGCCTTTTTTCAAGGGGTCGAACCGCTCCTCTTTCGTCAACAACTCCGAACTATGTGCACAGATTGGCACATAGCTCTGTTTTTCGTCAAGTTTCCTTTCTAATTCCGACACCCTCGTAATCACTTGGCAAGTGGTTGTCGCAAGCGTTTCCACTTCCCTCTTTTTCTCTTCGCAGGTGTTAGCCTGCTTCGTCACTTTGGTATCTACTTCGGATACTAAAGCCCTTAAGTTTCCACCTTCTGTTGATCCTCTTTTCTCACTAATTGAATTTGTTCCGTCACCTTATTCTCGATGATCGGAGCAACTGCGTCTCCTACACTTTTCTCGATTCTGCTAATTTCGGAATCAAAACGAGTATTTATGCTCGCAATTTCCGCCTGAACGCCTATCATTTCCTGTTTAAGGTTACCGATTTCGGTATTAATCACGACAATATCGTCTTTGATTTTGTCAACTTTTGTGTTAACAACTTCAACATTGTTGTTAACAACATTGATAGCTTTGTTCTGATTGTCTAGCATTCGTTCAATTTTTTCAGACTGAGCTACTTGCTTGGCAGCCTGAGCTGCTTGCTCGGCAGCCTGAGCTTCTTGCTTGGCAGCCTGATCTTTAATTTCTGCGATTGACTCTTGATTTCGGTAATCAAAACATTCAATAAATCAGTTAAATTCCCGGAAACTACCGGTTTTACTTCCGCAGCGGCTTCCTCTTTAATTTTCCCCCCGTATTCGTCATCAAGGGATTCAGATTTGATTTTCGCTTCCGATTCCGAAACATTTTCTAGAGTCTGGAATTCCGTTTCTGCTCTTTGTTGCGTTTCGGCGGTCGCATCTTTCATGCTAGCCGCCTGCCCCGGAACAATGGGTACCGCTGTGCGCGTTTCCCACTGTTCGACCGATTGTTCCGTATCCAAGTCTACCAAATTTTGGCAATTGTTGCCTTCACTCATTTTAATAATTTTCAATATAAATGCAAAATCTCAACTCTAATTAGGATTCCTCACACGAATATTCTCGCTGACGTATCGACCATTTCGTAACCAGTACTTTGTTACGAGATTTGCACAATGCAAAATTCGTGTCCAGAACAACCTCAAATTTGAAGATTGTCCTGTCACCAGGTCGCCACGTGTAACCTCCCCCCTCACTTATCGACCTAAATGACAGTGAAAAATTAAACCGCATGTACCTAATGGAAATTTGGGAAAAGCAATCGTCACCGAAGTTAATCTATCGGTAAAGAGGGAGGAAAGGGTTACATCTAAATGAAAGGAAAAATGCAAATGAAACTGGTGGAAATTAATTTTGAAAAGGGGTAAAGTTAATAAAGAAAGTAAATGTGCGGCCATTACGTTAACAATTAACTAGCGGTAATTAGATATTTGAGATTTGGGGGAAATCACGGTCGCCAGTCCTAAGGACAATTACTATAGTAACTGAAAAAGAAAGGTTATTACACATATAATTAACACTAGAAGCGTGGCAACTGAAGGTTGACACGTGTAGTGTGAAAACTGAAAGTTTGTCAGAAGTAATAAATTTCGCTACACTCTGGCTTAATTTAGCAAAAGAATTAATAAAACCGGAAAATCGAAAGTTAATTTAGTGACTGAAGTTAATAGTGAGCTTTCTTCCTGAAGCACATCGAAATCCAGTAAAATGCGGTTAGTCTTGGACTACCTCAACAATCATTTCAAAAGCAACTTGACTCTACGCAATTTAGAAACAAGAGATTTTACTTTGAACTTGAATTAAATGATTCTGCACTATTAACAATAGTAAAATTTAGTACGTACCAAGCTGAGCTGCAGTCACAGGTAAGCTAAAATATGCTAACAAAACTCGCACTCTAAACTTGTGCTCGTGTAACCTAAATATTGTAGCCAGCTACTGAACTTTGAAATTAAAGCAGTGAAATCTAATCATATTTTAATGCTGGCGTTTGAATTTCAACGACACTCGGGTTCATTTCGGAAAAGGAAGGGACCCTGCTTGGCAATGCAATTGGGACAATGAGCAACAAAGGTTCATGCTAAGTTGCTGTAATTTTGCGAGGCAAATGGAACAATTTGAAAAGCTGAGGTCTGCCATACAGTTCTGAAACTTTACGTGCTTTTAGTCTTCCTTGTTGGTTGATTGAAGGTTTGAAGCCGTCGATCGAGGAGGTGGCGACAGTCACTCATTGTCGGCCGTCGCTGTTGCAGAAGCTGGATGTTGGCGCGCCTTCTTCTCGACACGGTACCAGGCGAAACGGGCTCTTGATGTGCGCCAGCTAATGCTTCCCGTCCGCGACACCATGTCAGAAACTATCATCGCGAGTCGAGCGCAATTACATGCTGCCAAACCCCGAAAGCGCGGCAACTCGCGGGAGCGTCACACAACACCTGCTCCACTCGCTACTCCCGCCAGACTCTCTCTGTTCTGCCCGCGCTCCACGCGGCAGAGTTAACACTACCAAAGATCCTACACACTTTGATTCGTCACACGACCTATCGACGTAATCGTTCGATAGCAGTTTTCCCTAGGCAAGACCCAGCGTAAAAATACAAATACTCTTTACACAACAAACCAATTATACATCGACATAAGTGCATAAATATATATATACAAGCAGTAAAACAATTACAATATATAAAGAGACAGAAATGTCATATCTTGAGGTAACAAAACAAGGAAAAAAAATAATAGTACAATAGATGGATATAGGAGGATATGCATTTCCGGCGTTACACGTGCCCCACATTGTCTGAGGATGTTCGTGTAACGTAAACAGACTCAGAAAATGTCCCAAAAAAGAAACAGCGGAAATGCATATGCTCAAAACATCAACAAAATTTAGCATTCGTCTAATTAATCATAAATCAATTTTTAGACCATAATAATTGAGTGGGGACACTCCTAATCTTATTCCACTCTGTCATCTTGCACAAAATAAAACAGGTTGACAACATATTAAAATTCATAGAAGATATAGAAAATGGTTTAGCTATTCCAAAATCATTAAAATTCGTAACACTATGAGAAATGGAATACTATTTGCAAAATTAGAGTACATGGTCATAAAAACAGGTAGATCAAAATACGCAAATTAATAATTAATTACATAGAATACACATTTTTACATAACCTTTTCATAATTAATATCTCGTCATGAGATTCCACTTAACGCTAAACAAGAAAATAATATTCAGTAGATCGAAAAAAACATAAATATTGACAGCAGAATTCTTTCACATCAGCTGTCCGGGAAGAAAAACTATTCCGCCTTTCGTACTCGCAAGTACAAAGAATGCCGACAGCGGCACAAGAGCCAACAGCGGCACAAGAGCCGACAGCGGCACAAGAGCCGACAGCGGCTCGCCTCGCCAGTATTGTTGCGCCCGCGTGTGCGGCACGCTTGATCTCACTCGCCCTTGTGACGGCGTTTCCAGAACGTCCGTTTCACTGAATTCTTTAGGAAAAACTCACTCCCGAGTAATCTCAAGGAGTCCCTTAATACTATCACAGTGGATAACTCAACACTGTCCATCATCACACGCATGTACTAGCCTGAAACTTAAAATAGCGTCTAAGTACATCGGCAATGACTAGTAAAACACATATTCATGAAATCTTACAGCTAGTTACAAAATCATATTTACGTTGCTTAATCTACTGTGACTCAGCTGAAAACTTAAATTAGCAGCTTGGATTTTTCAATTGATAAATAATCACTCTCTCTTAAATCATTTAGTCAAAATTAATTACTTATTAATTACAACTTCTTTAATGTCCTCTTGGTCAGTCAAAATCATGGCAATCTAGCAAACCTTAAATCTTACACTCTATATTTACATATTGTACAAATTACCCATTGTGTGGTATTAATCGATCCTAGGTTGGTACAATTTCAAATCTATTATATTTCGTATACCTAACAGCTTTCCAGAGCTTGGATACTCTAAGCAATAAGCATTTGTGTGAGGTATACCAATGACTTTATATGGTCCATTATGAACAAACTTAAATTTAGAGATTTCATTGTCTATCTCGCTCGATTTCTCATGAGCTTTTACAAGTACTAAGTCTCCGATCGCAAACTTAGCAAAACGCGCTTTAGCGTCATGACAACGTATGCGAGCATCGGCTTAAAGCTTCATTACTTCTCGCAAACGATCTTTTTTCACACCAATACTAATGTTAATTCGTGGAGGGAATTTGATTATCTCTTCCAATTCACTTTCTACACTTTTGTCAATGCCGAAATTCCTCATGTTACGGCAGTTCAAACCCATTCCTACGTCAATGTCATTCGGCCAGTTAACAATGTGTATAGGCTGGTATTGCCTATGCACACCGTCTCCTGCCTCGTCAAAACTAACTATCATTGTTTTATCTAGTGACTTACATCTCAAAGTTTTGCTTTCGCAGTTAATCACTGCACGGTACTTTAATAGCCAATCTAACCCGATAATTACTTCCGTAGTTAAGTCTGGCACGACGACAAACTCTTGTTCAAATCGTGCCCCACATATCTCGAAGTTGAGAAAAGTCTGTTTTGTGACCGGTTTACTGGCCTTCCCAGTAGCACCGATAATTTTCACCCCTGTTACTGGCATAACTACGATGCCAGGTCTGTCTTTCAGTAACTGAAATATTTTTCCAGATACAGCACTCAATTCTGCACCGGTGTCAATCAACACGTTTAGTTGTAGGTCGTGCATATTAACAGACACTACTATCTGTCTACACTTGTCCTCGACTGTTTCTTTATTTTCCCACAGTAAATCCTCGTCTATATCCAGGTCATTCCAGAAAAAACCATCCGGCTTTGATCCTAAATCCGGTTTATCTGGCGGCTTTTTCAGCCTCTGTTCACATACAGTTTTAATTTCAACACGTTTGTCCTGAGGCTTAGTCTGTAGCGTCGCCTCCAATACCGAAACCTTTTCCTGTAACTCGTCAACTAGTGAGTGTTGCTTTGCTATCAATTCACTAATTGTCACCTTCGTTGATTCCTCTTTAGTCAGATTGATCTCATCTGCCAATCTACCTGGAGAAATATGCCCAGTAGCATCTGAAATTACTTCCTCTGGATCTGCGCAACCCACACTGCTATCGTCTGACTGTATAATGTCAGCTCTAACCTCATACACGCTGTAATCTATGTGCTTTTCTACCAATCGTGTCCGGCTATCACTAAAATTTTCGTAATCTTTCCCCTTAATACTCTCGCAATGTTTAAACTGGAGGTTTGCGTCGGATGGGTCGGCTACTTCTACCACTATAACTTTCGGTAAAGTCTGCCGGTTAGGGCCAGAACTTTCCGTTACTCCTTCAACATCTAACTCCTGCGGGACGAAACACGACGAATCTTGCTCGTGCTCCCCATTAACATCAACTATTTCTGGTAAAGTCTGCCGGTTAGGGCCAGAACTTTCAATCACTTCACAAATACTATCTTCCTGTGGGACGAGACGCGGCAAATACTGCACGCGCTCCCCATAAACACTTCTCCCATACAGACCCCTATAATCTCTTAGTTCGTCGTATAAGCGACCGAACTGCCTTAACCAGACCTCATCCCTCTCTGCATCCCCTCGCTCGATGACGGACGTTTTATCCGACATCTGATCTTCTCTCAACAATTGCGAATCATTCTTAAACTCAATCTCCAGTTCCGCTGTGGGTATTACAGCTGGCACCTTATAATCGATTTCCGGAACACTACTTAAATTGTTCTCACTGACAGTGAATGTACCTTCTACTGCCGTGTATACAGCTGATCTACTACTTGTGGGCGCACTCCTTTCTCTTAACACTGGCACACTCTCCCGCCGTTGATTATTCCACACGGAATTTTCATACCGACGACACCTGGGTTTTCTCCTGCTATTGGGCCGCCAAAATTTCTCCACGCCCGGTCGGCCCCTCACCGGCGCGGCTAATGGTTTCCCTGTCTCGTCCCAGCAGATACGCTCCGGATACTGCTGAGGCGGCTGGTCACACCCTCTGGCGTTATTACTATTCTGTGAAGCCCGTATCACGTTAGTATGATACTGGTTTCCGTCATTCCTGTTATTATTTGCATTGTACCGATTGTTATTACGGTCCGAACCATTATTGTTATTGCTGCCATGGTTGCGGTATGCATTATTCCCATGGTTATCGTTGGTATGGTTGCTGTGGTACCCGTTGCTGTTACCACGGCCTCTACCACTGTCGCGATTATTGCGCCAATTGTCCTCGTCCTCCACTCTTTCCAGGAAATCATTTATTGTCCTGTAATTGCTTCCTACGTAGCGTTTTGTATCATCTGGAAGCTTTTTGTAGAGTTCCCAGACTATTTCGGATTCCGTGCGGCGATCACGCAAATATTCCAACTTGCGGATCCAGCCCTCACAAAACTCCTTCATCGAGCCGCGCGAATTCGCATCGAAAGGCCTCGATACGACAAATTCGCGCCAGACACTTTGCTGTTTTTGCTCTGACCAGTATTCAGCCAGAAACAAATTTTTAAACTCGTCAAAAGTCAGGTTCGTAATGTTGAGGTTTAGGCCCCAACGCTTGGCATCACCAGCCAACACATCAATAACCGCATTAATTTTTCTCTCATTAGTCCATGATCTGGGTAAAACTCTTTCACAATTTTTAATGAAATCCGTCGGGTGTATACCGCCTTTTTTCAAGGGGTCGAACCGCTCCTCTTTCGTCAACAACTCCGAACTATGTGCACAGATTGGCACATAGCTCTGTTTTTCGTCAAGTTTCCTTTCTAATTCCGACACCCTCGTAATCACTTGGCAAGTGGTTGTCGCAAGCGTTTCCACTTCCCTCTTTTTCTCTTCGCAGGTGTTAGCCTGCTTCGTCACTTTGGTATCTACTTCGGATACTAAAGCCTTTAAAGTTTCCACCTTCTGTTGATCCTCTTTTCTCACTAATTGAATTTGTTCCGTCACCTTATTCTCGATGATCGGAGCAACTGCGTCTCCTACACTTTTCTCGATTCTGCTAATTTCGAAATCAAAACGAGTATTTATGCTCGCAATTTCCGCCTGAACGCCTATCATTTCCTGTTTAAGGTTACCGATTTCGGTATTAATCACGACAATATCGTCTTTGATTTTGTCAACTTTTGTGTTAACAACTTCAACATTGTTGTTAACAACATTGATAGCTTTGTTCTGATTGTCTAGCATTCGTTCAATTTTTTCAGACTGAGCTACTTGCTTGGCAGCCTGAGCTGCTTGCTCGGCAGCCTGAGCTTCTTGCTTGGCAGCCTGATCTTTAATTTCTGCGATTGACTCTTGATTTCGGTAATCAAAACATTCAATAAATCAGTTAAATTCCCGGAAACTACCGGTTTTACTTCCGCAGCGGCTTCCTCTTTAATTTTCCCCCCGTATTCGTCATCAAGGGATTCAGATTTGATTTTCGCTTCCGATTCCGAAACATTTTCTAAAGTCTGGAATTCCGTTTCTGCTCTTTGTTGCGTTTCGGCGGTCGCATCTTTCATGCTAGCCGCCTGCCCCGGAACAATGGGTACCGCTGTGCGCGTTTCCCACTGTTCGACCGATTGTTCCGTATCCAAGTCTACCAAATTTTGGCAATTGTTGCCTTCACTCATTTTAATAATTTTCAATATAAATGCAAAATCTCAACTCTAATTAGGATTCCTCACACGAATATTCTCGCTGACGTATCGACCATTTCGTAACCAGTACTTTGTTACGAGATTTGCACAATGCAAAATTCGTGTCCAGAACAACCTCAAATTTGAAGATTGTCCTGTCACCAGGTCGCCACGTGTAACCTCCCCCCTCACTTATCGACCTAAATGACAGTGAAAAATTAAACCGCATGTACCTAATGGAAATTTGGGAAAAGCAATCGTCACCGAAGTTAATCTATCGGTAAAGAGGGAGGAAAGGGTTACATCTAAATGAAAGGAAAAATGCAAATGAAACTGGTGGAAATTAATTTTGAAAAGGGGTAAAGTTAATAAAGAAAGTAAATGTGCGGCCGTTACGTTAACAATTAACTAGCGGTAATTAGATATTTGAGATTTGGGGGAAATCACGGTCGCCAGTCCTAAGGACAATTACTATAGTAACTGAAAAAGAAAGGTTATTACACATATAATTAACACTAGAAGCGTGGCAACTGAAGGTTGACACGTGTAGTGTGAAAACTGAAAGTTTGTCAGAAGTAATAAATTTCGCTACACTCTGGCTTAATTTAGCAAAAGAATTAATAAAACCGGAAAATCGAAAGTTAATTTAGTGACTGAAGTTAATAGTGAGCTTTCTTCCTGAAGCACATCGAAATCCAGTAAAATGCGGTTAGTCTTGGACTACCTCAACAATCATTTCAAAAGCAACTTGACTCTACGCAATTTAGAAACAAGAGATTTTACTTTGAACTTGAATTAAATGATTCTGCACTATTAACAATAGTAAAATTTAGTACGTACCAAGCTGAGCTGCAGTCACAGGTAAGCTAAAATATGCTAACAAAACTCGCACTCTAAACTTGTGCTCGTGTAACCTAAATATTGTAGCCAGCTACTGAACTTTGAAATTAAAGCAGTGAAATCTAATCATATTTTAATGCTGGCGTTTGAATTTCAACGACACTCGGGTTCATTTCGGAAAAGGAAGGGACCCTGCTTGGCAATGCAATTGGGACAATGAGCAACAAAGGTTCATGCTAAGTTGCTGTAATTTTGCGAGGCAAATGGAACAATTTGAAAAGCTGAGGTCTGCCATACAGTTCTGAAACTTTACGTGCTTTTAGTCTTCCTTGTTGGTTGATTGAAGGTTTGAAGCCGTCGATCGAGGAGGTGGCGACAGTCACTCATTGTCGGCCGTCGCTGTTGCAGAAGCTGGATGTTGGCGCGCCTTCTTCTCGACACGGTACCAGGCGAAACGGGCTCTTGATGTGCGCCAGCTAATGCTTCCTGTCCGCGACACCATGTCAGAAACTATCATCGCGAGTCGAGCGCAATTACATGCTGCCAAACCCCGAAAGCGCGGCAACTCGCGGGAGCGTCACACAACACCTGCTCCACTCGCTACTCCCGCCAGACTCTCTGTTCTGCCCGCGCTCCACGCGGCAGAGTTAACACTACCAAAGATCCTACACACTTTGATTCGTCACACGACCTATCGACGTAATCGTTCGATAGCAGTTTTCCCTAGGCAAGACCCAGCGTAAAAATACAAATACTCTTTACACAACAAACCAATTATACATCGACATAAGTGCATAAATATATATATACAAGCAGTAAAACAATTACAATATATAAAGAGACAGAAATGTCATATCTTGAGGTAACAAAACAAGGAAAAAAAATAATAGTACAATAGATGGATATAGGAGGATATGCATTTCCGGCGTTACATACTGCTAAGACAAATACCAAAACAGCTTCCATTTTCTTGTAGTTAACAATCAGTAATTGGAAAAATAAGTTTGCCTATAATACTGATACATATATTACATATTTACTTAGCACATTCTCAGTGCTGAAACAGGATAAATTATTTCAATGTCAAAAGAAATGCAAAATATTATATCAATACCATGACACAAGTGAATAGTGAAAGAAAAAAATATTTTCAGGTGTTTCAGTCTGCCTTTTCTTTTTAGCATCCTGATTGATTATATGATAATAAATAAATTCTGTATCAGAAATCGTTTCGTAACAGTTCACACTCAATACCTTTTATAAATGTATATTGTCACAAATTGTATTTTCAAAACGAACACAGGCCTTCTCTTTTTTTTTCTTCAAATTATTCAAGTGTCAAAATGAGATTATGATATGACACAGGTCACTAATGAGATAAACTCTTTCTTTGTATGAAAGAGGGTAATTCTAATGGTTTCATGTGAGCTGAATACTAAATTAAACAGATAACATTTAACATTTAAAAAAACGAATTTCTTAACGATTTTACTATAACTTTCATTTAATATTTCTGTTGGTAGTTACATGACAACCTCTCACGCTCAGCTTTATATGAATGTATCTTGCAGTTCAGAAAAGAAATTATATTACTACCTCTTCAGATTCAGTTGGTCTATTATTGTTGTATCATTGACGTTGCATTGCAAGAGAGAGACTGCTACTATGGCTGTTTTCTTTTGCTATTAACTTCCGTGCCGTATCTCCATTCTAAATGTTAAAGGCGTGGATGAAACTTTTAGTAATACTATTTTCCTATTCACCACGTCGCTGCTAGGTGTCGCTACTAGTCCCTCACACAGTCAGTTGTCTATAGCGCAGGGCTTCGTTACCAGAGGGCTGCAGCGGAGCTGGCGACGACTCACTCTGCCGGGATTTGCTGCTTCATTCCTGAACGTCTATGCCAGCAGAAATAACCGCTAAATCCTCACACTAAACGAGAGACGTAATAACACCCATACCAAATAAGGCAAATCGTGGTCAGTGCGAATATTGCGAAACCACCACTATGATAACTCCTAGCTGAAAATACTGATACAAATTATTTACAGAGGAATGGAGCACCTTACAGAAGCTGATCTAGAGGAAAATCAGTTTGGAGGGAACAGAACCCACATTTATAACATCTTTATATACAGAAAAAACTTTTGACAATGTTGACCAGAATATACAGTTTGAATTTAAGATGCAACCAGGAATAAAATATAGCGAGCGAAACATTACTTAGAACTCCACCAGAAATTAGACAGCAGCTGTACGAGTTGAAGGAAATAAAAGAAAGGAAATACATGAGAAGTGAGTGAGACAGCGTTCTAATCCATTCCCTGATGTTATTCATTCTATATACAGGGTGTTTCACAAGTCATGCTTCACACTACTCGGGGCTGTGCAGGGGACTTAACTGATCAAGTTTTACATAGGAATCTACTTTTGAAAACGTCCTCTAGCGACGCTACAAGTTATAGGCACCGGCGCCTACAAAAATAGAGGGATCTCACGAAGATGTTACAAACTTTCTAAGATGATGCAGATGGATAAATGTATAAATTTGAGATTATGTCCTTGTACTGGAAAATTATAACAGAAAACCTTTCTGTTACCTCTGACAGAATGTACCGTTATCGTTGTTGCTAAGATGTAGGACAGGAAACTTTCAGGTGGTGGTGGTATGGAACGAAAGAAGAAAACGAAGTGCAGTACACATAGGCTGTAAAATGCATACATCATGAAACATGAGCACTTGTTCATCTTCGCTAGCGTGAAACCCATCTTCACTATTGAACAAGTGCTTATAGCTCCAGGAGCATGCAGTTTAGAGTCGATGTATACTGCACATTTTTTCTTGTTTTGGTCTATACTGCCGTCTCTGAAAGTTGCCTACCCTACAATCCTAGCAACAACAGTACCAGTACTTGTATTCCACTGTCAGAGGTAGGATAACGATTTTTCACTTACAATTTTCGACACGTTTGTTTCCGGTACAGGGGCCCTTACCTCAAATCGATACATTTGTCTGTTTCCATCATCCTAGAAAGTTTGTAACACAATCACGGATCATCCTGTTTATACATACATTTACCGGAGGTAGCGCCTGTAACTTTGATGCTCCACGGCGTCGTTGGGTGACGTTTGCCGGCATCAGTTTCTAAGTGAAACTGCAAGCTCTAGAAATGTGTAACATGAGTTGTGAAACACCTTGTATAGAGACAGCAACATATAAAAAGGACGAGGAATTCGGGAAATTAATCAAAGGTGAAGAAGAAGAAATAGAAGTTGTTCCCTAATTGAACTCTCACTTTGCAATGGAGTGTGCACTGATTTGAAATTTCCTGGCATTTAATCGCCCTGAAGAGGATCGCTGAAAAGATGGTCGAAATGTCGGTATTTTCGTTTTTCAGTGTTTTATAACGACATGGCGTAGTAGCCAAAATGATTTTCTTCAAGTTCTTTGTAGGAACTATATCGCTTCTCTCCGATATTTTGAGAATGATACACTTATTTTTTCCTAAAACCTAGCAACTGAAATAGTTGGGTTGTTTTTGGGGAAGGAGACCAGACAGCGAAGTCATCGGTCTCACCGGATTAGGGAAGGATGGGGAAGGAAGTCGGCCGTGCCCTTTCAAAGGAACCATCCCAGCATTTGCCTGGAGTGATTTAGGGAAATCACGGAAAACCTAAATCAGGATGGCCGGACACGGGATTGAACTGTCGCCCTCCCGAATAACTGAAATAGTGCTTGAAATGATATAAGTGGTACTTATGCTTTATGGTATGGAGACAGAAACGGTACTTGGCTTTAATGATAATATACAGGAAAATTCAGTAATGTTTCTGCAAAGTGCCATAACACCGAAATCCTGAAATAAAATCGGATATTTCGAATGTGGTACGACACCAGCTGTACAGTTTGCTGGACAGATACAGAGTTTTACGAAATTCTAGCACTTTTAGAGGGAACTAAGCGACAATATTTTTAATTGGAACCCACGTACGGAAACACATACTTTCCGTGCTACAGCCGTCTGGATACATGCTTGCTAGGTGGGCATGCAACAGGGTATCATCGTGGGAGGCGGATGGGGTGGGGGAGGTGCTTACGTCGGATGTCATTTACCGTCTGTCCTACCACTCTGACAAGGCTCGTGCGTCACTCACGTGTCTGTCAGTATTAGAGCAACATTGCGGAGCGCCCTACTGCCGAATACACCGACATGATACTTCTGTATGGCGAAGCTCGTCGCCTTTATCAAGCTCGTTCTTCGCAGCGTCCGACTTCATCGCATAAGCTTTTCGCCACAACTGCGCAACGACTTTGAGACAATGGTGCGTTCACCGTCAGCAGGGGTGACGGCAGTGCTTCAAAGAGACGCAGCGCACCCGAGTTGAAAAAGGCCGTATTGTAAAGAACAGTGTTTCTGAAAACTTATTGAGTTTCCTTTTAATGAGTGGTATTGGTACTGGGTCATACCGAATAACTTACTTGCACAAGTGGCCGCGTTGCCAACATGTTTTCAAATGGCTGTAGCGAGGAAACGGTGCGTTACAGGAGTTTGTAACGGGGATTTCGGAACATCCTGCATGTTTACGGTATATTGTACAGTTGTTGTCCCATCATAATTGAAATCTGCGAACACATTTCATAATTTCTGAGAGCTCATCAGGCGCGACTACGGTGTCCGCAGTATAAAACCCAGGGGGCGTCTTGGCCACGGCGGCTCTGACGCCCACGAGAACAACTGTAGGTAGAGAGCGCAACACAGCTACTTTGATGGACATTTTCCTCTAATGCTGGCAGATGTCTCTACTTTTAGAGGTATCTTGACTCGCCCCGCACCAGCCTTAAGCGGAAAGCCAAATATCCCAACTTCTGGCCACTGCTAACATTCTGAAATACACTGTCCAATCAAAAGTATTCAGACACCTAGTAGTGGACTTCAATATGCGGTATGACCACCTTTTGTCTTTACGAGGGGTTAAACTCTGCTGGAAACGCTTTCAGTTTCGACGATATTTTACGCACCACACATGGTGAGAGTTTCATTTGTGTGTACCTACCAGATAATACACTGGCCAGCAAGATCGCCGCCTCTCTCTCCCCAATTTTGGAACAATATGGGCAGCTCCTTGCAACCAGGTCGGGAGTTTGACGATGTAACGAATCCATTGAACTGAATATGGTACGACAACCGTCAGGAGGACATCCACCAACTTCATCAATCAAGATCAAGCCGAATAGCTGCTTGCTTAAGGGCCAGAGGTGGACGAACGCGTTATGACTTTCTCCTGAATTAATCACCCAATTATCATGTAATTGTTATCATTTGTTTGCCTCTACACGTACATCACATCTACCGATTTTCTTCACACTGGGGTAATTTCTTGGTGGTACGGTTTAGAGTGTAAATATACAGGGTGTATCAAAAAGAATCAACCGATTTAAAAAAAGTAACTATTATTTCGACATATGTGCGTGAATAGCGTACTGCTGGAAAGAGCAAACCCTCGGGCTTTACATGGTTACCGCTTGGCAGCTGAACTGTCCGGCCATTTCAGTCCTAGTAAAAATGGTGTCGCGACGACAGAAAGCGTTTTGTGTTCTGCATTTTGCGCAGTGTGGGCAGTAATAAATGTTCGGCGTGACTTTCGTACAAGGTACGGTGCGGATCCTCCTACAGTACAGAGCATTAGACGATGGCATCAACGATTAAGAGAAACAGAATGTTTGCGGAAAGGCAAATCGCCGGGCCGTCCCCGAGTGCCCGACACAGACGTCGAACGCATCCGCCAGTTTCACAAGGGGTCCGCAGAACTCCGTTCGCCGTGCAGCTCGACAGCTCAGCACGCCCCCGATGTCCGTCTGGCGTCTATACGTCGACGTCTATGAATCAAATAATATTAAATTCAGCTACTGCGAGCTCTTCATGAAGGTGATAACATCGTGTGAAGTTCCGTAATTTCACCCCTGGCAAGGTGGAGGATGGCTGTTTTCTCCCACAGTTAGTGTTTAGTGACGAGGCAACATTCCATTTATACGGAAAGCTGAACTGTCATAATGTGACAATATGAGGTACGGGACAACCACATGAAGTTTTACAACATAAAACAGACTCTCCTAAATGTAATGTGTTTTGTGCAGTTTAACGGAAAAAGGTGTATGATTCATTTTTCTTTGCCGGAAACACTGTTATAGGAAGCATATATCTCGATATGCTTGAAAACTTTCTTTTCCCACAGTTTGATTCGATCGACTTCATTTACCAATGGGATGGGGCACCGCGACAGTGGCATCTGGAAGTGCGGGAATTTCTAAATCAAACGATTACTGAACGATGGATCGGTCACACTGGACTAAATGACTCAGCCTTAGATTACTGGCCTCCAAGGTCACCGTACCCGACTATATGTGATTATTTATGTATGGTTTTGTAACAGACTTTATGTACCTACGTTACCAACAGCAATAAATGAACTGAGACATCGGATAACAGCACCTGTGGAAACTGTCACTCAAGACATGCTTGCTGCAGTGTTGGTACAATCTGAACACCGCATTGACACATTCTGTGCATCTCAAGGATGCATATTGAACACCAATGAAAAGAATTAAAAACTTTTTCAGTTTCCGTTCATCAAAAAACTAAATTCATTGTATATGTTTCTTAGTTCCAGAAATATAGACGGCCCAGATCGGATGATTGTTTTTGATACACCGATATAGATAACGCACTTCAAAACCTCCCAATTATTAGCCACTACCAAGATGGGAGATTACAAGTACTCACACATGCGTCTTTGCATGTGTTGGATAAAAAGTAGTAGCACAATGCCGTAACATGAAGGATGTGAGTCATTTGGTACTCACGCATTCTGTTGCTGATAGATGGTGGGCTGAAGTAGTAAAGTCAGCGGCATAGGTCGTGTTTGAGTCAGTTGCGGTGTGTACTATCTCAAAGTTGGAGAGGCTAGCTCAAGTGCCTTAATAGTATGTTTGGGAAACACGAAAAACGTGCTTGGGTCAAGACTGAAAGGGCACGTGGTCGGAGCGCGCAACAATCTTTGCTTCCGGCGCTGCATTCCACCAACTTTCACGACAATGCACGACGCCAAACGACGAGCCCTGTGCAGGAGCTCCGCGTATGTGGCAGCGGGACATACTGGAACATCCACCGTATTCATCCGGTAGAGTCCCCCAATTACGAGCTGATCGCCCAAATGAACGAAGTATTTCGTGGCACGCGTTACAGTAAATGATAAGACACCCTATGGCGGTCCTAGCGAGACATCATCACAGATGGATGCACTGACAGTGTATGACATCTTTCATGTGGGTGCGGAAAGTGATCGAGACGCGAGACGGAAATGTAATAAAGTGAATTTTAGTCAATGAAGTTTGGCATGAATTACAACCGAACTGCCACTGCTTTTCATCCACCACATGTATATTACCATACCCCGTTATTTTTAGTCATAAAAATTTATCGGTAGTCTTGTATGAAATGTTTTCACAATTTTGGTTTGTTTTCTAGATGTATAGCAATTCTTTACGAAAGATGGAAGAGAGTGATTTTTACTTAGAGCATTAATGTCCGATTTCCACTTACAGTACTGCCCTGGCTGCACATTTTCTGGATTAGAAATTTATGCCCTTAGCAGGAATTTACTTTGGCTTGCACCACGGCACATTTACTTGACGTAAAATACGACGAAATACTCCGCCAATACAGTTCGATTACCATATCGTAACTGTTGGAGCTGGTGGTCTACCGGCACAGCGCGTGGCTGCAAGTCGAGAATCGCGGGATTGAATCCCAGTTGAACCAATAAATTTTTCAGTCTGCGTTTAATCCAGCCTTCACCTCTCAATGATATGAGGAGTTGGTAGAAACAACACGTGGTGCGGATTCCACGTTAAACTGCCGATTCCCTTTCCCCGGTTGGACAACTGGTGTACGTTAATGATAAGCAAGTCGCTAAAGTGCCGTCCAATTGAAAGACAAGGGGGGGGGGGGGGGGCACTGAAATACGCGAAATTTGTTAGTGTCATTACACTGTCGAAACGCAGTAATGTGACCACGTGTTAAAATCCCGAATAAACGCCTTTTGCAGCATGAGATGTACAGGAATAGAGTCAATGAGGTAATGACAGTTATAAGAAGCCATTCCGACTGCAGTACTTGTCCAGCTGCGATACAATTTTATTGATTGAGGATCCGTGGCACAAACTACTTGATCGAGGTGGCCCCTCAGATTCTCGATTGGGTTTAAAGCCGGGAAATTTGGCGGTCGGAGCAGTACGGTACATTCATCCTGGAGCTTTCAGAACCACGCACATACACTGCGAGCTATGTTACACGTGCATCTAAGGGTGGATATGGTCTCCAAGGATAGGTACGTACTAGGGTTGATCCATTGTGCCCTTAAGAATAACGAGATCACCCAGGGAATGCCGCGAAAACATTGCCACACCATAACGCTCCCTCAGGGTTGCAGGGCATTTGCTTTCAGACGTTACACGCCAATGGAAATCTGTCCGATGGAGCATAAAATGTGATTAATATGGAGAGGCCACCTGCAGCACTCAGTGGACTTTCAGTTGTGGTACCAGCGTGCAAATGCAAGCTTTCAACGCCAATGAACAGCAGTCAGCATGGGTGCAGGAACCAGGTGCCTACTGCGGAAGCTCATACGTTGTCGAGGAAACATTGGTGGTAGCCCTTGGTTCGTCTGGGCGGTCAGCTGCACAGAAGATGCACGTCTATCCGCAAGCACACATATCTGCAACTATCGTTCACCTGTGTCGCCTACTGACCGAAGTGCAACACAGTTGCCTCGGAGCCGGATTAGAATACCGAGATTTTGCCACGCACGGTTTACTTTACATACAGTGGCATGTGAAAAGATTACAGATTTTGCCGCTTCGGAAATGCTTCCGCCCTTGGAAAGAAAGCCAACGATTATGCCCTGTTGGACGTCACATAAATCGCCCCTTTTACGCATTATGACAACGACTTCACTGTTTGCAGCCTCCCACCACGCCCCCCCCCCCCCCCCCATTCATCACCTACTAATGCTATCACCTGGCGTCTATGACTTATTACACGTTAACCTCAAAAATAGGAGTTGGTCACATTAATGTGACTGGACATATTATTATTATTATTGTTGTTGAAACTTCCTGGGCAGATTAGAACTGGGTGTCGGACCGAGACTCGAACTCGGGACCCTTGGTTTTCCCGGGCAAGTGCTCTAACAACTGAGCTACCGAAGCACGACTCACGCCCTGTCCTCACAGCTTTGCCAGTACCTCGTCTCCTACCTTCCAAACTTTACAGAAGCTCTCCTGCGAAACTTATTATTATTAGTATTATTATTATTATTTCGTTGTTGTTCTGTTGGCTAAAAGTGTATGTAGCGTTGCCAGGTTACTTGCTACAGTAAAATTTTCTTTGCCGTTGCTAGAGTCGTCTTTCAAGTTTGCTGGGGCCACCGTTAGTTGGCGCTATTGGACTGCGACATTACTGTTCTTTCAAAATGTGCCGTTTGTTACTCTTAAAACTAACAAGGAGAGCTCCCCAGCGGTGGGATCGACTTTTTGAAACCAAATAAGCGGTAGTGTAACTTAAGATCCCCCGTATCAGACCCTGCATCCAGGTGGGCCTCCGTTTGCAAGTAACTGACGGAAAAGATTTCGGAATTTGGCGTGATGCTACATAGCGTTAAGGAAGTCGTATTCCATAGTCTGGTTACGTGTCATAATGGTTAGAATAGAAGCTTAACCATGCCTCGTCAGGTGCAGTAATTTCTTTTATTGTTAAATCTTTATCGAAATGACTTCGATGCCTATTTTTACTCAATTTATTGGTTTACATGAAACTTCTTTCGTTCTATTCCTTTGTCACATCGTTTTAAGCACCGTATGAACTTTTCCATTTGTTCAATTTTTCTTTGTATCATTCTTCTTCCAATCGGAATTTTTGTGAATGTGTATTTTATTATACCTATCTGTTTGACTATTCAATTATTTCAAAACTCCGATATATTAACTAGAAAACAAAAGACGAAATAATCTATTTATATTGACTGTGCATTAGTGTGTTAAAAATGTATTTTTCGTTACATGACGTGCCTTTTTTGCATTGAAATCGACATACAAATATTTAAGACAGAACCTAAATTCTTTGTGCACTATAGAAATAATAGTGTAGATGAAGATTTAAATGAGAGAAGGTTTTATAAGTAAAATAAAATTCAAGCAAAGTGAGAAATCGATATAATGAACACAATAACTTAGACGAAAATACAGGGTCATAAAAACAGGAGAAATTAAATCGGAATTGATACATGAAGATAATTAAAAGTTCACGAACAAATATTTCCAGTGGAGAAGGGATGATAAGAAGAAAAATTAGAAGTTCATATCATTATTGAATCACGTGACTGAGAAGTGGAAATAAAAAATAATAATATTTACATCAATTGAATGAAAATGATTATCAATGTCACTTCGGTATAGACCTAAAATAGATTTCTTTCTCTGGAGAGATTCATGCATGTGAAGCCAGTATCCTTTCTATTACCCTCACAGCCAACTTAGGTCATTCGGCTTTCTTCATGCTATATGCTTTCACCAGTCAAATTTTGAATGATCTGAATAACCGAACACCACCCATTGGGATTTTTTGTGATCTCTCAAAGGCTTTTGATTGTGTAAATCATGAAATTCTGCTAGACAAGCTGAAGTATTGTGGCATGAGTGGGACAGTGCACAAATGGTTTAATTCGTACCTAACTGGAAGAGTGCAGAAAGTTGAAATAAGTAGTTCTCGTAACATGCAAAGATCAGCACATTCCTCAAACTGGGGAGCTATCAAGAATGGGGTTCCACAAGGGTCAGTCTTGGGTCCTTTGTTGTTGTTATATATTAATGACTTGCCATTCTATATTCATGAAGAGGCAAAGTTAGTTCTCTTTGCTGATGATACAAGTATAGTAATCACACCTGAGAAACAAGAATTAACCGATGAAATTGTCAATACTGTCTTTCAGAAAATTACTAAGTGGTTCCTTGTAAACGGACTCTCACTGAATTTTGATAAGACACAGTACATACAGTTCCGTACAGTGAATGGTATGACGCCATTAATAAATATAGACCTTAATCAGAAGCATATAGCTAAAGTAGAATATTCCAAATTTTTAGGTATGTCCATTCATGAGAGATTAAATTGGAAGATACACATTGATGATCTGCTGAAACGTTTGAGTTCAGCTACTTACGCAATAAGGGTCATTGCAAATTTTGGTGAGAAACATCTTAGTAAATTAGCTTACTACGCCAATTTTCACTCATTGCTTTCATAAGGCATCATATTTTGGGGTAATTCATCACTGAGGAATAAAGTATTTATTGCACAAAAGCGTGTAATCAGAATAAAAGCTGGAGTCCACCCAAGATCATCCTGCAGACATTTATTTAAGGATCTAGGGATATTCACAGTAGCTTCTCAGTATATATACTCTTATGAAATTTGTTATTAACAACCAAACCCAATTCAAAAGTAATAGCAGTGTGCATAACTACAATACTAGGAGAAAGGATGATCTTCACTATTCAAGATTAAATCTAACTTTGGCACACAAAGGGGTGAATTATACTGGCACTAAAGTCTTTGGTCACTTACCAAATAGTATCAAAAGTCTGACAGATAACCAACAAGTATTTAAGAAGAAATTAAAAGAATTTCTGAATGACAACTCCTTCTACTCCATAGAGGAATTTTTAGATATAAATTAAGAAAAAAAAGAAAAAACAAAACAAAAATAAAAAAATAAAAATAATAAAAATAAAAATAAAAAATAAAGAAAACCAAAAAAACAAAAACACAAAAAAATATAGTTGTTATATTAACTTAAGTATGTTGTTAAATTAACCTAACTATGTCATGTATTGGAAAATTCGACTCGTTCCACATCATTACGAAATATCGTATTCATGATCCATGGAACTAGTATAAATCTAATCTAATCTCTAATCTAGAGAGTCTCTCACAAAATTCCGAATTTCTTTTCTCGTCAGTTCCTCGCAAACGTCGACCCACCAGGATGAATGGCTGCAGTGTGTGATACTTGGGTGTTTAACTTACATAACCGTATAGATGGTTTCAAAAAGTCGATCCTAATGCTGGAGAAATCTCCTTGTAAGACATAACAAAAGAGGGCTGCCGTTTCATTATATCTACTGATATGGTGGTGGACACACATTTAATAGTGCAGCCATAGTAACATAAACGGTCTGAAACCTGCGCGATCTAAGCAACGAAGAACGACCTCGTACTTAGTCCAAAGGAAAATCTACAGAGTTACTAGAAAACTTATAGCCAATGCAGTCATTTAGTCCGTGGCGACTGCTGAGAACCAACAGACCAGTCATCATCAGGATTCGCACTCGACTACTTTGATGTGCCACGTTCGGTGTCCTACTCTATGGAGCTGAGTCATGGACTGTATTAGGCATTTGAAATGCGATCGTATCGAAAAATATTAAGGATACCATCGACAGATATAGTCAAAACTACGGCGTTACGAAGACGCAGAAATTCTCAACAGCATCCAGAGAGCAAAACTCGATTGTTTTGGTAGCGCAATTCCGCAACAATAAATAAAACCTGTTGAAAATAATAATTCAAGGAAACATTAATGGCTGGCCAGTGTGGACGAGCGGTTCTAGGCGCTTCAGTCTGGAACCGCGCGACCGCTACGGTCGCAGGTTCGAATCCTGCCTCGGGCATGGATGTGTGTGATGTCCTTAGGTTAGTTAGGTTTAAGTTGTTTTAAGTTCTTGGGGACTGATGACCTCAGATTTTAAGTCCCATTGTGCTCAGAGCCATTTGAAAGATTAATGGCATACGTGATCCACGACGCACAGGATTATCCTGGCTAAATAACTCAAACCAGCAGTTTGGGTTCAGCACTGAATCAATGTTCTGAAAAACCATGGACGGACAACAGATCATGCTACCGATCAGCAGTGTTATTGGAGGACGAGGCACTTAGAGAGGAAGAATGACAATACAGACAATGCTTAAAAATTATATTAATGCTCACCATTAAATCTAATACTCCTCCACTCATATAATCGCGCTAGCTACAAATAAAATTAATCTGCAACTGCCATACAGTTAAAAATTTTTTAACCTAGTGCTGTTAACAGCATTCATGTCAACACTTATTTTGATCAATTTACGTATATTCTCAGACTTCCACTGTACGAGGACGTACTGAAAAGTAATGTCGACCGATGTTATATGTGAAAACTCTCAACGCTTTTTAAATAAAACAAACTTCATTAACCTTATACATCTGTATTCTTAACGTCTATAAATTTATTTCTCAACACACACACTCTGGAAACCAGCACAATTTCCCCAACTAGATACTACTTTGTTGATACCGTCACAGTATATTGTTTGACTATGTTAACAGAGCCACAACCTTACCTCTGCTTGCACCGCTTGAAACAATTGAAGTGCTCGAAGGTTTTCTTAGTTTTGCACAAAGACGAAAATCGAGACTGTGTGTAGGATGATGGACGGCAGTGAACCAAGGACGTCGGCTTGCTGCAGATGCCGCAGCGCTCGTGTGTAGTTTGGCACTGCCGTGCTTAAGGAGAGTGCGCTCCACATGCGGACGAAGTCTTCGAATTCGTGCTTTTAGTTTTGTGAGCTCTTTCTCACCCACAAACATAGTCACGTCACACACCGCTATGTTACGTAAAATCGGAGCCCTCTAGCAGCAGAGGGCTGCAGATATCCATAGTAAAGATGTAGAATGTTACTGACTTTATCAAATAAAACAGACCGAGTCATTATCTTCTCAGCACGCTGTCGTGTTATACGCACAAAAATCAAAAAAAATTGTTTCCGAGCAAAGTATGCTGTATTCTTAAGTGAAGATCTTTGTAATGTACATCTGTAGTAAACGTTATGCTGGTGATATATGGTGACAATTCGTATTTATATTTACAATGAAAAGAGATTGACCAGTGGGCAACAGGCAACTAAAACGCAAGTTGCCAGATGCATATTAACTGCAATACCGCCCATGCAGCCACGGTAAGGAGGAGGTTTGGTTTCCCGATTCATGTCGCCGTGTAACTGCCGCTCGTTGCGATACATTAAAGAGCTCTCTGTCTTCTTGTCAGAGAGCCAGTACCCAGATTCACTCTAAAGAAATAAAGACGCGAATTCTGTGCGCCACATTTGAAGATGATCCTGAAACGGCTCCAAAACTAGTTAACTCGAATTTAAAAAATTCAAAAAGTGAGTTGTTGCAGTTTTCCACATTTATGTTCAGTACACATTCACAGGCACTTTAACAGTGGTTCCCAGCCTTTCTTAGACCATTGCTCCTGAGTGCAATCAGACATTTACCAGTACCCCCCACCCTGCCGTCTGTGGCCTTCCCTCCCCCTCCCCCACATTATCATTAACTTTGGCACATAAATAAACTGTAGAGTGAACAATTTTTCTAGGAGTACTTATTTTTAAAATCATGAGAGGTGGAGGGTATTTAGTTTGTGTGTGTGAGTGTGTGTGTGTGTGTGTGTGTGTGTGTGTGTGTGTGTGTGAGTGAGAGAGAGAGAGAGAGAGAGAGAGAGAGAGAGAGAGAGAGAGAGAGAGAGAGAGAGAGAGAGAGGTGTGGGGGGGGGGGGGCGATATTAGACTGAATGACGAAGGAATTCGTAATGCATTTCAAGTGCTACCCGCAACTGCTTCTCAGATAAGAAAGCTAACTATCCAAAATAAGGATAAACACTTGTTAAAAAACGCTCCTCTTGCTCGACCTCTCTACAGTACGGCACTTGCTTGACCAGCACATTGCAACCCCAATTAAAATCAACCGAGCAAGAATGTGTGCACTTACTGTTCATACATCACTTGATTGTTGCGCTCCTTACTTCTGAAATAGGAGACTTCAGGCCTTTAAATCTTGGTATCCGAACACAACATGTGAAGCTATTATCCTTTCCGTTACACCTCACAACCAACTAATGTCACTCAGCTTTCTTAATGCTACCGAGTGTCACACAAAATTCAGAATTTCTTTTCACGTCAGTTACTCGCAAACGTGGACCCACCATTATGAGTGGCTGCAGTGTCTTAACCTACATAACCGTACAGATGGTTTCAAACGAAGTGTTACTTGCAGAGGAGTAGGATAACGAGCTATCGGCTTGGCAATTGAGTTGGAGTTTGGCCGAAGCAACTCTAGGCACGAAGGAGATAATGATGTGTCCCTCCGAGAATAAATTTGCCTGGGCTGTACGCGGCGCACAGCTCAGCGTTTACAGAGTTGCCAATTACATCTCACACCGGGAATATTATTATTAAGCCCAGTTTCCACAGCAGCGAATGGAAGCGAACGCAACCGTACGAACATTTGCAGACCACTTGCCAGTATTCACTACCTTTCGTCTAAGAGGTCTGTTCAAAAACTTCCGGAACTTTGTCCACAAAATTTTTCTACGCTTACCTTCACTTATTTGCATATGATCTCCCCCACGACTGATGCACCGCTCCCAACGCCGTTTCCACTTCCGGGAGCAGACTTGGTTCGCCTTTCGTTGGACCGCGCGTCTATCGTCACAAATCTTCGTCCTCTCAACTTGGTTTTCAACTTTGGAAATAAAAAAATGTCTGCAAGGGTCAAGCTGACCTGACAAGCTTTTTTATTTTTTGATCGTTGAGAACATTTCCCTACCCATTGTGAAGACTGAACCTTGTTCTCAACGTCATAACTGCAGACCCACGTCTCGTCACCAGTTGTAATTTTCTTAAGGAACATCTCGTTCTCATTTGGGTGATCCTAAAGCTCTTCTCAGGTTGCGAGGCGGAGGTCTTTCTGCTCTTAACTCATGAGCCGTGGCACGAACTTGGCGGCAACACGATACATTCCAAGATGCTGTATTAGGATTTCACGGTCCAACTGCAATGTTACATTCTTCTGCAATCTCTCGGACAGTCAGTCTTCGTTCAGCACGCACAGTTTCGTTGACGTTCCTGACACAAGCGTTGTTGGCAGAAGTCGAAGGACGTCCTGAACACAGGTCGTATATAACTTCTGTCCGGCCGTTTTTCAACCGTGTGAACCATGCGTAACACCGAGTACGGCTTAAGCACTCATCGCCATAGGCTTCCTGCATCATTTGGTGTGTGTCTGTAAAGGTGTTCTTGAGTTTAGCTTTGAAGTTCCTATGCGACCAAACTGCTGAGGTCATCTGTCGCTAGGCTTGCACCACTTACACACACCCATGGCCGAGGGAGGACTCTAACCTCGGACGGGGGCAGCCGCACGAACCGTGGCAAGGCACCTCAGACTGCGCGGCTACCCCTAGCGGCGGTTTTCTTGAGTTTCACGCAAAATTTATTGCAGGCGCATTGCTCCTCTAACTATCCCCTCTCGAAGTTCGCCAACTGTGCGACACAGCGTTCTACTCAATACAGCACTGAACAATAAGCTAACAGACATACAACAATGAAACTTTCCGCAGTTACACATTAAGCACACGCGTGTGCAGGGATTTTTTTTGTGGTTTTAGGGCGCACAACTTCAATGGTCATTAGCGCCCAGACTACGTTAAGAATGCACCGCGAGGCACAAGTTTAAAACAACAACTAAAAGGGAAAACACGATAAAAGACAGACTCACAGGCATAGGATTAAAAAAACAGCATAATCAAATGTCCTTAGAGAGGTTTGTCAAATTGATAAAATTAAGAAGGCGAGCAGCTTCTCGTGGGTCATCCGCTAAAATGGCGTCTAGAGTACATGGCAGGCCAAGATCAAGACGCAGTGTATTAAAATCCGGACAGGACGTTAAAATGTGGCGGACCGTCAGCAGATGGCGATGGCTGAACCGGCAGTGTCCAATGCGTAACCGGGCCAAAACGACCACCTCCCGCCGAGAAGGGCGGGAGGAGGACGTCCAAGCCGCGGGAAGAGGTTTCAAGGCCCGAAGCTTGTTGTCCGTAAGTGCAGCCCAATCGGCATGCCACAGCGATAAAATGCGCCGACAAATTACCCTGCTACAATCCGACGAAGGGACGCAACAAGAAGCTGTCCGAGGCTGGAGGACCGCAGCGTTGGCCGCGGCATCTGCAGCTTCGTTCCCAGGGATACCGACATGGCCAGGAACCCACATAAAGCTAACCGGAGAACCGACGTCCACCAGCTGCTGAAAAGAGCGTTGGATCCGGTGCACGAATGGGTGAACCGGATACGGATCACTGAGGCTCTGGATGGCGCTCAGGGAATCGGAGCAGATGACATAAGCAGAATGTCGGTGGCGGCAGATGTAAAGAACAGCCTGGTAGAGGGCAAAGAGGTCAGCTGTGAAGACCGAACAATGGCCATGGAGCCGGTATTTGAAACTTTGTGCCCCGACAATAAAAGAACATCCGACCCTGTCATTGGTCTTAGAGCCATCTGTATAAATGAAGGTCATATTAATGAACTTCGAACGAAGTTCGACAAAACGGGAGTGGTAGACCGAACCAGGGGTAACCTCTTTTGGGAGCGAGCTGAGGTCAAGGTGAACGCGAACCTGAGCCTGGAGCCAAGGTAGCGTGTGGCTCTCGCCCACTCGAAAGGTTGCAGGGAGTGAAAAATTAAGGTGTTGAAGGAGACGACGAAAGCGAACTCCAGGGGGTAGCAGGGCAGAGACATACAACCCGTATTGACGGTCGAGATAGTCGTCAAAAAAGGAACGATAAGACGGGTGGTCGGGCATTGACAGTAGCCGACAGGCATACCGACAAAGCAGTATATCGCGCCGGTAGGTGAGTGGCAATTCGCCAGCGTCAGCATGAAGACTCTCTACGGGACTAGTATAAAACGCTCCGATCGCAAGTGAAACCCCGATGTTGTATGGAGTTGAGGCGGCGTAAGATGGATGGCCGTGCAGAGGAGTATACAAAGCTCCCATAATCCAGCTTGGAGCGGACGATCGACCGATATAGACGAAGTAGGACGGTTCGATCGGCTCCCCACGTCATACCACTGAGAACATGGAGGACATTTAAAGAACGGGTACAACGGGCAGCCAAATAAGACATGTGGAGACCAGCTAAGTTTCCTGTCAAATGTAAGACCTAAAAATTTTGTTGTCTCCACGAATGGGAGAGCAACGGGACTGAGTCGTAAGGACGGTGGGAGAAACTCCCTGTAGCGCCAGAAGTTAATACAGACCCTCTTCTCGGCAGAAAAACGGAAGCCATTGGCGACACTCCAGGAGTAAAGACGGTCAAGAGAACGCTGAAGACAGCGCTCCAGGACACGTGTACGCTGCGCGCTGCAATAGATGGTAAAATCGTCCACGAAAAGGGAGCCTGATACATCAGCTGGGAGGCAATCCATTATTGGATTGATCGCTATGGCGAAGAGAGCGACGCTCAAAACTTAGCCCTGTGGCACCCCATTCTCCTGGTGAAAGGTGTCTGACAGGACAGAACCCACACGTACCCTGAACTGTCGATCCATTAAAAAGGAACGAATAAAAAGAGGGAGGCGACCGCGAAGACCCCATGTATGCATGGTGCGGAGAATGCCCGCCCTCCAACAGGTGTCGTAAGCCTTCTCCAAATCAAAGAACACAGCCGCGGTCGAGCGCTTCCGCAAGAAGTTATTCATAATGAAGGTCGACAAGGTAACCAGATGGTCAACAGCAGAGCGGCGCCTACGAAATCCACATTGTACATTGGGAAGTAGGCGTCGAGACTCGAGCAGCCAAACCAAACGAGAGTTAACCATTCGCTCCATCACTTTACAGACACAGCTGGTAAGCGAGATGGGTCGATAACTGGAAGGCAAGTGCTTGTCCTTCCCCGGTTTAGGAATCGGGACAACAATAGACTCCCGCCAGCATGCGGGAACATGTCCCTCAGTCCAGATGCGATTGTAAGTACGAAGAAGAAAATCTTTATCCGCAGGAGAAAGGTTCTTCAGCATCTGAATATGAATAGAATCAGGCCCTGGAGCGGAGGACCGTGACCGGGCAAGTGCGTTTTCGAGTTCCCGCATGGTGAATGGGGCATTATAACTTTCACGTCTCGAGGAGCGGAAGTTAGGTGGCCTAGCCTCCTCTGCCTGTTTGCGGGGGAGGAAGGCAGGGTGGTAATGAGCGGAGCTCGAAACCTCTGCGAAAAAGCGGCCGAAGGCATTGGAGACATCCTCCGGGGCCACAAGGACGTCATTCGCGACCATCAAGCCAGAAACTGGTGAGTGGACCTTAGTGCCAGATAGCCGGCGCAGGCTACCCCAGACAACAGAAGAAGGAGTAAAACTGTTGAAGGTGCTTGTGAAAGCAGCCCAGCTGGCTTTCTTGCTTTCTTTAATAATACGACGACACTGTGCACGTAATCGTTTATAAGTGATACAATTCGCCACTGTAGGGTGGCGCTTAAAGGTGCGTAAAGCACGTCGACGAGCACGTAAAGCGTCTCTACATGCTGCGGTCCACCAGGGGACCGGTACGCGACGTGGAGAAGAAGTAGTGTGAGGGATGGAATATTCAGCAGCAGCGAGAATGACTTCCGTGAGGTGTGCGACCTGACGATCGCAGCTTGTGAAGGTTTGATCCTGAAAGGTCACACTGGAAGAGAAGAGCCCCCAGTCTGCTTTGGAGATGTTCCAACTAGATGAGCACGGGGAGGGGGTATGCTGCAGGAGATGGATAACACACGGGAAGTGGTCGCTCGAATATGTATCAGAAAGTGCATACCACTCAAACCGGCGTGCAAGTTGGGTAGTACATATAGAGAGGTCTAAATGGGAATAGATGTGAGATGTGTCTGAAAGAAAAGTAGGGGCGCCAGTATTGAGGCAGACAAGATTGAGCTGGTTGAAAAGGTCTGCTAACAGGGAGCCCCTCGGGCAGGATGCCGGAGAGCCCCAAAGGGGATGGTGGGCATTGAAGTCTCCAGGTAACAAAAATGGGGCAGGTAGCTGAGCAATAAGCTGCATCCTGTCTGCTCTGGTAACGGCAGATGACGATGGAGTGTAGATGGTACAAATGGAAAATGTAAAAGTGGGGAGAGTAATGCGGATGGCAACTGCCTGCAGGCCGGTGTGCAATGTGATGGGATCGTAGTAAATATCATCCCGGACCAGCAACATAACCCCTCCATGAGCCGGAATACCTACCACAGGGGGTAGGTCAAAACGCACAGAGGTGTAGTGTGCCAAGGCAATTTGATCGCATGGGCGTAGCTTCGTTTCCTGGAGGGCTATGACGAGCGGACAGTGTAAGCGGAGCAGCAACTTCAAGTCCTCTCGGTTGGAGCGAATGCTGCGAATATTCCAGTGAATAAGTGCCATCGTGAGAAGAAAAGGAAGATGAAAGAAGGGGGTCACCTCGAAGGCCGCTGAGGGCCCGGCTTCGAGCGAGCACTGCCGCCGCTATCAGTAGGCGGACAGTCATCGTCCATTGGGTCTATAGGTTCATCGGCCATCTTGGTAAGATGGCCGGGAGGGGGAGCTTCCTCCGCCGGTGAACGGCCAGATGTTCGGCTACCAGCAGTGCGGCCAGGCGAAACGAATGATGGCCTGGGGCGGCAACCGCTGGGTGGCGCAGGAGAAGAAATGCGCCGTGGCGGAGGAGGAGAACTGTGCTTCCTATGAGCCTTCTTGGAAGGTCGTTTGGTGGAAGTACCGGTCGAAGGCTGGGAGGTCGAAGTACGTAGGAAGTCTGCACGGGACGGTTCCTTCTTGAAGGGCCGTGCATCTGACTTCTGGGTCTTCGTCTTAGCAGAAGCTGATGAAGGGGCTGGTGTCTGTGGGATGATGGGAGGAGGAGGAGACTTCGACCGCGCGATCTTAGCACTGGCCGAACGGACGACCGTGGTGCTGAAGGTCAGATCGCATGTCTGGGTTGCCACCTCCCTGGTAGTCCGAGGAGAGGCGAGGACAGTACTGTATTTCCCCGCTGGGAGCAGCGTGGACTTCCTACTAGCCAATAGCTTGCGAGCAGCCGAGGTGGACGCTTTCTCTTTGACCCGAATTTCTTGGATACAGCGTTCTTCCTTATAGACGGGACAGTCGCGGGAGGATGTGGCATGGTCACCCTGACAGTTCACACAACGAGGAGACGGAGGTGGACAGTCACCCTCATGGGCATCCCTGCCACAAGTGACACGTTTAGCCGCATTGGAACAAGACTGTCGAGTGTGATTGAAACGCTGACACTGGTAGCAGCGCGTAGGTGTCGGGACATAGGGGCGAACAGAAATAACCTCGTAGCCCGCCTTGATGCGCGATGGCAGCTTAACACTATCAAAGGTCAAGAAAAGTGTCCGGGTCGGTACAAGGTCATTGTTGACATTTTTCATGACCCTATGGACAGCCGTCACGCCCTGCTCAGCGAGGAAAGATTGAATCTCCTCGTCAGTCAATCCGTCGAGGGAGCTAGTATAGACCACACCACGAGACGAATTCAAAGTTCGGTGAGCCTCCACCCGGACAGGGAACGTGTACAGGAGTGTGGCCCGAAGCAGTTTTTGTGCCTGAAAGGCGCTCTCAGTTTCTAGTAATAAGGTACCGTTACGCAACCTGGTACAAGATTTGACAGATCCGGCTATGGCATCTAAGCCCTTCTGGATAACGAAAGGGTTGACAGAGGAAAAATCCTTTCCGACCTCAGAGCGAGAAACGACGAGGAACTGTGAGGCAGGCGGTAGTACTTTTGTCACTGGTGGCTGGTCGAGTTTCCGTTTTTGGGCAGAAGTCGAGAGAGATGGAGTGAAATCCATTGCGGAGGAATCCCCCATGATTGCCAGCGTCTCCGATGGCGCGCTCCTTCCTTGTGGGGACCCTCTCAGAGGGCACTCCCGCCTTAAGTGAATGTTTACACCTCAGGTCACACCTCCAGAGAAACAGACGGAGGGACCAATCGGCATGGTCAGAAGGTATCAGCTCAGGCAATCACCCCTCCCTGGGTCTGGCCTTTACCAGGGGGTACGTGCGTGCCTTACATGTCTACCCAGGGCGGCGAATTACGCGTTACCCCGTCACCGGCTACGCGTGCGAACGCGTGGGTCGGCCTTCAGGCGCGCACAGGGAGGAAGGAAGAAGAGGAAATAGAAGAGAGAGAGAGAGAGAGAGAGAGAGAGAGAGAGAGAGAGAGAGGACAGACTGTCTCAAACGCCGAGGCGGAGACCAGAGAAGGCAAGGAGAAGAAGGCAATGAGAAGGCAAGGAGAAGAAGACAAGGGAAAGAGTAAGGAAGACAGTGAGGTGGAGAAGAGCAAAGAAAGGAACCAACCAAAGGAAGGAAGAAACGAAAAGTGAAAAAGCAAAATGACCGCAAATAGAGGTCGTGGAACCGTCCGTCTCCGGACGCAGGCGCTAACTACCCCCTTGAGGGGGAGGGACTCCTTTTAGTCGCCTCTTACGACAGGCAGGAATACCTCGGGTCTATTCTAATCCCCGGACTCGCAGGGGGGGGGGGGGGGCGTGTGCAGGGATGTCAACTGCATTTCGCCCCAACACGCCTTTGGCGCGAAATAACGAATGTTCTGAAATTTTTTTTTTTTTTAACACTCCTCGCATATTCAAAATTTAGGGTATGTTCTAGAAATTTTGCAAGTAGGCTTTCTCGGGATAGCTTACGTGTATCTTCAGGCATCTGCCAATTTCTTCAGCATCTCTGTTACATTCTCCTGTGGGCCAAACAAACCTGTAACCATTCGTGCTGACTTTCTTATGAACAGTTCAATATCCCCTGCTAGTCGTATATGGGACAGGTCCCACACACTGGAGCAATATTAGAGTATGGGTCACACCAATAGTTCGAAAAAGATCATCTTTGTGCACCGATGATATTTCCCTTTAATTCTAACAATGAATTACAGTCAGCCACCATCTTTACCTTTGACTGAGACAATGTGATGGTTCCATTTCTTACTTCGTTATCACCAATGTTAAGATTCTCGCTGCTCCTGTTTATGCTTCATCTCATCACTTTTGTCTTTGGTTTACTCTCACCCCAAATTCTACACTCATTATATTGTATATTTCATTCATCAGATCCTGTAGTAATTCACTTTCACTGAGGACGGTAATATTATCAGCAAACCGTGTCACTGATATCCTTTCACCCCGTATTTCAGTCTGAACCTTGAACCTCTCTCTTATTTTCTTCATTGCTTCTTTGATGCACTCACTGAACAGTAGAGGCGAATGACTATATCAAAGTCTTACTCCCTTTTTAATCCTTGCACTTCGTTCTTGGTCTTCCACTCTTATTTCCTCTTGGGTCTTGTGCGAATATATTACCCGTCTCTCCCTATACCTATTTTCTTCAGAACTTCGATCTTGCACCATTTTACATTGTCGAACGTTTTTCCAGGTCTACAAATCCTATGAACGCGTCTTGAGTTTTATTCAGTCCTGCTTCCATTTCGTATCCTTACAATGTGTTACACTGAAGTATTTGTGTGACTTGACCGATTGAAAATGAGAGTTATTGATGTTGTTAGTCAAAGAATACTATGTTTTTTTCGTTTTGTGAACTGCACAGTTTTAGGTTTTCGAACATCTAAAGCAAGCTGCAAAAGCATCCGAAATTCTGTTTGAGTCTACGTACAAAAATGCATTGTTAGAAAAACAAACTAAACCAAGAAGGGACAAAATATCAGTAACGAACAACGTAGAATCTCTACGGCTATTCTGGATTAAACTGCGCTATATCTTCAGCAACAACCAGGGCACAATTCAAGGAGGGATCTACACCCACATGGATATTCTGCAAATCACATCTAAGTGCCTGGCATAGTGTTTATCGAATCACCTTCACAATTGTCTATTAATCCAACTTCATGTTTTGAACTGCCCAAGGTGTATTGAAGACTAAAAGGAGTCTGTCACGGAAGACCGTATTAAGTATGATAACTGCTCCCAACAATGGCACAGTTTATGAAGGTCATGGTGCATTTTCTTGTTATTGGTATTAGTGCGTACTCTTACCAGATTATGCGGCTACGAGTACGAACGAGCAGTGTCATATATACACTCCTGGAAATTGAAATAAGAACACCGTGAATTCATTGTCCCAGGAAGGGGAAACTTTATTGACACATTCCTGGGGTCAGATACATCACATGATCACACTGACAGAACCACAGGCACATAGACACAGGCAACAGAGCATGCACAATGTCCGCACTAGTACAGTGTATATCCACCTTTCGCAGCAATGCAGGCTGCTATTCTCCCATGGAGACGATCGTAGAGATGCTGGATGTAGTCCTGTGGAACGGCTTGCCATGCCATTTCCACCTGGCGCCTCAGTTGGACCAGCGTTCATGCTGGACGTGCAGACCGCGTGAGACGACGCTTCATCCAGTCCCAAACATGCTCAATGGGGGACAGATCCGGAGATCTTGCTGGACAGGGTAGTTGACTAACACCTTCTAGAGCACGTTGGGTGGCACGGGATACATGCGGACGTGCATAGTCCTGTTGGAACAGCAAGTTCCCTTGCCGATCTAGCAATGGTAGAACGATGGGTTCGATGACGGTTTGGATGTACCGTGCACTATTCAGTGTCCCCTCGACGATCACCAGTGGTGTACGGCCAGTGTAGGAGATCGCTCCCCACACCATGATGCCGGGTGTTGGCCCTGTGTGCCTCGGTCGTATGCAGTCCTGATTGTGGCGCTCACCTGCACGGCGCCAAACACGCATACGACCATCATTGGCACCAAGGCAGAAGCGACTCTCATCGCTGAAGACGACACGTCTCCATTCGTCCCTCCATTCACGCCTGTCGCGACACCACTGGAGGCGGGCTGCACGATGTTGGGGCGTGAGCGGAAGACGGCCTAACAGTGTGCGGGACCGTAGCCCAGTTTCATGGAGATGGTTGCGAATGGTCCTCGCCGATACCCCAGGAGCAACAGTGTCCCTAATTTGCTGGGAAGTGGCGGTGCGGTCCCCTACGGCACTGCGTAGGATCCTACGGTCTTGGCATGCATCCGTGCGTCGCTGCGGTCCGGTCCCAGGTCGACGGGCACGTGCACCTTCCGCCGACCACTGGCGACAACATCGATGTACTGTCGAGACCTCACGCCCCACGTGTTGAGCAATTCGGCGGTACGTCCACCCGGCCTCCCGCATGCCCACTATACGCCCTCGCTCAAAGTCCGTCAACTGCACATACGGTTCACGTCCACGCTGTCGCGGCATGCTACCAGTGTTAAAGACTGCGATGGAGCTCCGTATGCCACGGCAAACTGGCTGACACTGACGGCGGCGGTGCACAAATGCTGCGCAGCTAGCGCCATTCGACGGCCAACACCGCGGTTCCTGGTGTGTCCGCTGTGCGGTGCGTGTGATCATTGCTTGTACAGCCCTATCGCAGTGTCCGGCGCAAGTATGGTGGGTCTGACACACCGGTGTCAATGTGTTCTTTTTTCCATTTCCAGGAGTGTATAATGACATTTAAGGTTTGGGTTAAAAGTTACTCAGCTGTAGCTGATAAATGTTGTTCGAAAATAAATGAGCAATGTTTTGCTATTTGTTTGTTTTAACTTTCTCATCAACTTGAAATGACCGATTAAATACTAAGTGCATACTCCTTCCTGACTTTCCCTTGCAAAGGCAAATTAATGAAGTCGCGTAGTTTGTAGGAAGAATTTTTGTAGTTTCATGACTTTAGGTTGGCGTGACTGAGATGAGCTGAGAGCGGCTGTTATTTATAACCTTAATGTTGCAATTAACAATGACGTGTCCGGTTAAAGTTTCCAAATTAACTGAGCAACGTTCAGCGATGCGTTTTCCCTTTCAGAAGGTGGAAAACGGCCAAAATATTTTCTCTAACGATTTTTCAGTATGGTCGAAGCTGTGCGAACGACGGAAATTTTCGATAAATACGTAGGACAGTTCATAAACAATCGAACTTCAGTGACAAATGAAAAACGCCGTGGCCGGCCAATTGAAGTGTCTCCTCCTTCGGTTAAAACCGGCCCTGACGACATTACTCCTGATGGCCGATGTGTTGGATTAGAACTGAATAGCAAAATAGCTGCAATAGGTAGTGGCACAGTTCGTAACGTTGTCAGTGACATGCTCAAGTACAGCATAACAAGTCCAACGTGGGTCCCGCAAGAATTCACACAGCAACACAAGGAAACAAAGAATGCTATGAATGTGAAGGTGAACCTTTTCTGAACGAGATTTTAACGTGTGATGAAACTTTCGTTCTAAATGGTGAACCCGACTCGAAAGGACAAGGCGTGAAATGGAAGCACACCAGCTCAGCTGTCCGAAAGAAATTCAAAACTCGAGCATCAGCGAGGAAAGTGATGCTGGCCATCATCTGGATGCCACAGTTGTATTTGGGTGATTATTTGGAAGATCAGCGTACAGGATGCAGCGCTGACCACTCACACATACTGATGAGCAAAGTAAAGCCAGCGATGAGAGGAAAGGGTCGCCAATGTCAAAGAAAAGACATGATAATATTACACAACAATGCTCGCCCACACACAGCGCAGCTGATCCAAGAAACCACTGGAAGGAACAAGGAACCATAATGGGCTTGGAGACTCTACGTCATCGTCCCTACAGATTTGACTTCGGTGAATTTTCATTTTCATATTGCTGATATTATGCAGAATGGAAGCTGTCTGCAGCGTAATTAACTCATAAGAAAAACTTCAAAAGTCAACCACATTTGTAGAGCATTTATTGCTACCTGTTTGATCCGCTCAAGGACGCATCGCGTGGAAAGGATTCAGCGACAGCGAGTAGGTTAAAACAATTTCGGTTTTACTTACTTCATTCGCATTTATCGCTTATCTCTTGCCCAGCAGTATTTCGCAAACGACAGGGAAAAGCGCAAGTGGCACCCGTATATAACGAGATCAATATACATTTGCCTTCTGAATATTACACCTGTAATGGGTCCAACCTAAGGCAGTTTAAAAAATCGCAGGTGACACTCGTGTAGTAGAAGAGTAAAAGAAAGGATGTGCAAAATTACAGACCAGTGTCCTTGACATCGATTTTCTGCAGAATTTTAGAACGTATTCTGAATCTGATTATAATAAATTTCCTAGACACCGAAAAGCCTATGTCCATAAATCAGCACGGTTTTAGAAAGCTCGTGTGAAATCCAGCTTGCCCTTTTCGCACATTATATACTGCGAACCACGGATGAAGGGTGCCAGGCAGATTGCACTCTCCTAGATTTGAGAAAAGCCTTTGACACGGTGCTCCACTGCACACTTAACGAAGGGCCTCGTATGAGCATACGGAGTAGGTTCCCAGATATGTGAGTGGCTCAAAGACTACAACAGATACCAGTACGCTCTCGACGGCGAGAGTTGATCAGAGACAAGGGTATCGTCAGGAATGTGTCCCAGGAAGTGTAACAGACAGCTGTTGTTCTCTACAGACATAAATGATGTGACAGGCAGAGTGAACAGCAATCTGCCGCTGTTGATGATGCTGTCGTGTACGGGAGAGTGTCGTCATTGAGTCACTGTAGGAGGATACAATTAACGCGAAGCGCGGACAACTGAGAAAGGTGCAGGAGTCAGTGAGGTACTGAGCCATGCCGACGCCGGTGCCTTAGTCAGCTGCGCTATGTTTGTCGGTTGAGGACCCAGGACACGAAGAGCCTCATCGAGGTGGTCCCACATATTCTCGATTCCGTTAAGCCCGGGAAGCCTGGTGGTCGGTGGAGTACAGCAAACTCATCGTGGTGCTTTTCAGACCACGCACGTACACTGCAAGCTGTGTTAGAGATTCAGTTGTTCTGCTGGTAGGTTCCGAGGAAAAACAAACTCCATGTAGGTGTGGCAATGGTTCCGACGGATATTTCTGCTCATGCACTGTGCCTTCCAGAACGACGAGGTCACGGCGGGAGTGTCACGACAACGTTTCTGAGACCAAAACGATTCTTCCTCCGGTCTTAACCCTGCCGTCGACTGTTGCAGGGTATTCACTTTCAGGTGAATCACGCCCTACACGCCAACGTCTGTCACTTGAAAAGCCCGCTTGCCACCGTGCAGTGGACGCCCAGTCGCAGAACTGGCGTGGAAATTCCAGCCATCGTCGCCGGTGAACAGCAGTCAGCATAGGTGTGTGGACCAGGCGTCTGCTGTGGTGACCCATACACAGCATTTTTCGCCGAGTGGTCTTTGAGGAGACACTGTCGGTAGCCCCTTGGTTCACGTGCGTGATCAGTTGCTCAACAGTTGCACGTTATTTACCTGCAGCCTTCTTTAACTCCTGTCATATGTGGCCCGTGGGGCACCACAACGGCCTCAACGTCGGTTCTGGACAGCGCCATGCACGGAGTGCTTTAAATATGGCAACACGCCAACATTTTACGAACTTTTCCGTTTCGAAAATGCATCCACCGGCGGCCCGAAGGGCAATGATCACATCCTTTTGGATGTCACATAAATCGTTGAGTTTCCGCATTACGCATACCCTACACTGCAAGTGCTGCCACCCGCTGTCTGTGACTGGTTATTGCACATTGGTGTCGGACACAGGCGGTGATCACGTTAATGTGACTGGACCGTGTAGTTGCAAAAAGAAAAGGAAAAGAAAAGGACGCTAATCGGTACCAGGAGCACCGAAAATGTATGCCAATTGCCTGTGCATGAACTCCGAGCGAAATAGGAGCAGCGGCAGTTTAAAAATTGTAAATGGTAGAATCACTGCTGGACAGTAAGTTTCTCGCCCAACCTGACAAAACAGATGTGGAGATTGAGAAACGAATGCATAACTGCTGGAAAAGAATCTGCGGAGAGGAGACAGTGCCAGTTTTCCGAAGGTTTAAAGAGCAATTTCAAGATTTGCGAGATAAAGGTTTAGATTACGTCGCAAGTATGACGAATTATGAGAAAGGCTGGACTGTGTAAGGGAAGCTACTGGGGTGACCCAGAACCATGGCATTAGTTCAGGGATTCAGCTGCGCGAAGAGACTTTGAAAGTGACTGAAGTTTTTTTCAAAATTGACAAATGAATCCGGGTGATCAGTTACGAAGAAAGGGAGAAAATGTGTGAAAATAAAGCTCTTCTTATGGACGGACATTTCGGACAACTGTACACCATTGCATGTTGATACCTGAAGCACGGAAGACTAGCTTTTTTACCAGAGGAAAGTCAAAATAATTGTGAAATATTTTTTTCTCAACCGAGAATTGTCGTATCTGGGTTGTCATTTAATACTGCAATGCTAGACTTCGAAATGGCTGCAAATTAAGCTATGGAAACAGTGTTCTCCGAGACATCTATTTCCAGTTGTAATTTTCATTTCAAGCAATGCCTCTGGAAGACATAAAAGAACTGGGATTAGTGGAGAGATACAGGGATGAAGTAGTAGTTCGACTGTTTTGCCGCATGTATGCTGTAGAGCACGTCTTCCGCCGGACTCCCTTGATGATGCATGGATGGTAACAGCGTAGCAAATGCCCAGTGGCGAAAAGATCATGAATTCGTAGACTATATAGTCAGTCAATAGGTGGAAAATCCTAGTACACCATCTGAAATGTGGAATTGGTGAAGACAGACAGTCGACCGAAATTATTTCGAAATAAATTCACTCCTAACTTGGCTTCAGTTGCGTTAGGTAATACCTCGATACTTAACAGTATCAAAGTTATCTGCGTTCAGAGAATTTATTTCGAAGTGATTTTGGTCAGCTTTCTGCCGTCATCAATTCCATGCACAGGACCATGAATGCTGTCGAAGTTTGGCATAGCAAACGATACTCAATAAGCCAAAGGTATCTGAACCTACAATTTCTGATCAATACGCTAAAGGAGAATGCAATAAAATCAATACCTGAAATTAAAAAAAAATAATCCGTTGGTCAGCCTCTTCTGTGAAAGAGGTAAAAAATACATGTGTGTCAGGGTGCGAATTGTGCTTTTACCAGTGTGGGGGTGTCTTAGGGGGTTAGTAGAATTATATATGTTACTAGCATTGACCGTGGCGTTACGCATGGTTAAACAGCTATTTATAAATAGATGTTAATGCCGAAACTCACTATTGACGCGTATGCACTGTCAGAAAAGCCAGCCCTTGTTATATATCTTTAAAAGTACATTATAGGTAAAGCTTATTTACAAAATCATCTACATACAGGTACAGTTATACGAGGGGAATTCCAAAAGTAGAGGCACATTTGGGAAAAGTTGTACTTATTCTGATGATAGAAAACAAACGTATTAATAGTAAGACTTATTAAAAACTTTCAGTGTTCGGCTCCACAAATTTAAATTATATGTAAAGTTTTACTCCAGTGCGTGGGAAATAAACATCCCAGTTTGCGATGCATAAACTAAAATCAGAGGAGGGGATGGTCTGATGCTGAGGGGGGGAAATCCCCCCCCCTGCAAATCGCACACTGAATTATGTGTTGAAAAAGAGTTAAAAGATATTTTAAGAACACATAATGACTCGGTGGATTTAAGACGTTTAAAATTTACGACATTCCTACGAAAAGTTCGTAAAATAAGACAGGAAGTAATGTTGTAGAAAGAAAAGGTAAAAAAATAACTATTTTTTAAAACACGGCTATGCACTATGTGCATAGACAGTCTTAAGCCTAGATAAAATGTGGAGGGGAAATCTTATTACAAAACGACAGGCAGAGCGTCCCCATTGACGCGGCTTCCTTCGAAGGTCGGAGGACCCGCAGCTAAAATGTATGTGGTCAGAAACACCGCGTTGACTCACGGGTCGCCAAGTCCACGGCAGCAAAATCCCATGACACCCTTCAAGAGGCGGCAAGGCATCTCGTACAGTAGTTATTTGAGAGTGAATTTATTACTCCTCCTCAGGACACGTCATCAAACTGATCTTCCTGCTTCTGGAGTGTCTACAGCGAGTATGAGGGAATCCCGAAACATTACATCTTAGTTTTGTTCTGCTCTCCGTCCCACACCTTCAAGGACCCACTTTTTTTCTGTGGTACTCGAACACTTGCACTTCTTCGATGTCATTTTCGCGACCGATTTATGTACTGTGCTTATGCTTTATTGAGAAAATATGGGAATTTATGGAAGTGTATAGGGGTGAAACGATTATCTTAATAACCGATAAAACAATTCCAGATATCGATTATTACGTACCTGCTGACACTTCTTTGCAAAATGTTTACGGGGCTGTCTGTTATGACGGTCGCTTCCGTTTTTGGAACGTACCGAACACATGAGGTTTCTTCGATAAATAGAAGTTCTTACATGGGTCTTGACAACACGATCGAATTACAAAGGTTCAAATAGTGAGACTCGACTGCGTGTAACTGCATAGGCAGATTTTCGGTCCCTGCAAATAATTGTAACGCAACTAAGGACGTTATAGCGACACGAACGTCAGCCGCGTAAATAAGTCGTACACTAAGTGGACATCCAGCGGACTCAGGTAAACACTTCCTGTTATACCATGCCACTGCTGCCTCAGTGTAAACACGGAGGACAGCAGGAAGGGCTCTACGACCACTAGCTGGACTCTAGAGCAGGAAACAGCCGGGGTCCTCGGTGGTCTAGTGGTAAGGGGTCTGGAACGTTCCAGCGCCTCGGCTGGGGCTATCCGCCCCAGCCGGGCCGGGTCCCATCCCCGGCCGGCGCTGGAATTTTCAGATTTCCGAACACTAGCCTCCACCTCTGCCCTGGCATGTGGCGCACGCCGGGTACCCCCGTGGGGTCCGTGCTTCGGATCCCACGTGGAGCTTACTGCCACACTACAAACTAAACCTGATTATGCTGCTGTAAACATTTTAAATTTTAATTCACACACTTTCTTCACCAGACTTCATCTACATATATTTTAAGGTACTTAATATACCTCACTATCAAAAGAAACTGCATGGTATCATTAATATTTGTAGGATTACAATACGAAATAAAAACATTGCAAAAAAAATGAAAGATTTTGTTTTCCTTCGTGTGCTGTATACTACTGAGGTAATTACCCAAACATCTGCCATTTTCTTGTAGTTAACAGTCAATATTCGAAAAAAGAAATTATCATACTGATTCATATATTACATACTGTATTTCACACATTCTCAGTGCTGAAAAAGCAGTAATTATTTCAGTCATAAGAAAATGCAAAATATTATATCAATAGCAAAACACAAGCCAACAATGTGTTTTTAGTATCATGATTGACTATGTGATAAATAAATTCCGTATAAGAAATCGTTTCGTAACAGTTGACAATACCTTTTGAAAATACATTGTTTTCACTAATTGCATTTTCAAAAACTAACAGAGGCCTATTTTTCTCAAATTATTCTAGTGTCAAAATGAGATGTTTGATTTGACACAGGTCACTAATGAGATAAACTCCTTTTTTATGTGAACTGAATGCTGAATCAAAGAGGTAACACTTAACATTAATAAGAGGAATTTCTTGGCGATTTACCAACGCGTCAATATATTTTATATAATATTTCGATTAATAGTTATATGACAACCTCTCTGCCTCTACTTTTTGTAAAAGTATCTTGTGGATCAGAAAAGAAATTATATTACTACCTCTACAGGTTAAGTCTAGTTGAATGAAAGAGATTGTAAAGGCCGTAGCCAAAGAAGCAGAATATTACCTTCTCTGCTAGGCGTTTGCCATCAATAATGAGCGAAACTGTAAAATAAGTAAAAAGCATAACAAACATCTATTATTGCTGTACTATTATATCACTATCTTTGCATTGCAAGAAACTAACTTACAGTTCCACTTGCTGTTCAAAATTCTTTAACCCACAATACAGTGCGATTATTTTGGTACCATTTAATGTAACAGTAGCCCCGACACCTCACTGCGCAGAGGAAATTGAACCTGCATTTCGTATTTTTGTTAATTAGAGAGACTGTCTGCCAGTATGGCTGTTTCTTTTGCTATTAAATTCCGAGCCACATATCCATTTTCAATGCTTAAAAGTGTGGACAAAACTTTTAGTAATACTAAATTACAAAGAGGGAATGAAGAATGTAACATGCTGCGTACATTAATGTTACTGGAGATGTAGTTTGCATTATATGCTACGAAAACAGAATTATTTTGTAACGCGTGAAATACACAACGATACGGTAACAGACAAACCGAGCAGTGATGCCATAGTCTGTTTTGTAATAATAGTGTAAAGGAGGAAATAAACAGCAACTAGACATTTAAGTCACTCAATTTTCGCCGCCATTTTGCGGTTCATCACTTCGCTGCTAGGTGTCGCTACTAGTCCCTCATAGGTTGGTTGGTTTGTTTGGGGAAGGAGGCCAGACAGCGTGGTCATCGGTCTCATCGGATTAGGGAAGGATGGGGAAGGAAGTCGGCCGTGCCCTTTCAGAGGAACCATCCCGGCATTTGCCTGGAGTGATTTAGGGAAATCACGGAAAACCTAAATCACGATGGCCAGACGCGGGATTGAACCGTCGTCCTCCCGAATGCGATAGTCCCTCATAGACTCAGTTGTCCATAGTGCAGGGCTTCGCTACCAGAGGGCTCTATCAGCAATGGCGAGGACTCACTCTGTCGGCGTTTGCTGATTCACTCCTCAACATCTATACTAACTGACGTGACTGCTAAACCTTCAGACTAAACGAAAAAAATAGCACCAATACGAAATAAGGCAAATAGGTAAGTGCGAATACTACCGAACCATCACTTTCATACGTCCTGGCTGAAAATACTGATCCAAAATATTTACAGAGGAATACAACACATTAGAGAAGACGAGCTAGAGGAAAATCGATTTTGAGAGAACACACTAGCCGCTAGAGATCGGTTGAAGAATTTCAACCCATATTTATAACATCTATAGATGTAGAAAATAACTTTTGACAGTTTTGACCAGAATATACAGTTTGAATTTAAGATGCAACCAGCGATAAAATACAGTGAGCGGCATGTTATCTAGAACTCGGCCAGAAATCAGACAGCAGTTGTAAGACTTAAAAGGAAGCTGGTAGTTGATAGATGAGAAGTGAGAGAGAGAGAGAGAGAGAGAGAGAGAGAGAGAGAGAGAGAGAGAGAGAGAGAGAGAGAGTTCTAGCCCCTTCTTCCATGTTATTCACTTTGCATACAGAATGTTTCACACGTCATGCTACAGATTTATCGAGTCTGTAGACGGGACCCAGCTGATGAAGTTTTACATAGGAATCGACGTCTGGAAACGTCATCCAGCGACGCTACAGAGTATATAAGTTACAGGCGCTGCAGTCTGTAAAATATGTATATACAGGGAGATCCAATTAAGATGTTACCAATTTTCTATGACGATGGAGATGGATAAATGTATCAATTTGAGGTTACGTCCATATAACGGAAAATTAGAAGAGAATACATCCCTGTTACGTGTAACTGTATGTTCCAGTAGTGTTGTAGCTAAAATGTAGGGCAGGAAACTTTCAGAGGTGGTAGTATGGACCGAACGAAGAAAGCAATGTGCAGTACACTTGGGCTGTAAAATGCATACCTTAAGAGCTTTGAGGACTTGTTCGTCTTCGCTAGCATAAAACATGTCTCCACTATTGAACAAGTGCTCATAGCTCCTCAGGTACGCATTTTGTGGCCCATGTTTACCGGACATTTTTTCTTACTTTGATCCATACTACCACCTTTGAAAGTTAGCAACAACAGCATCAGTACTTGTATTCCACCGTCAGAGGTAAGATAACGCTTTTCCCTTTTAACTTTCGACTCATTCGTTTCCGGTACCGTGGCCATTACCTCAAATTGATACATAATCACGGCATCACACACTATTTACAAACATTTGCCGGAGCTGGCGCCTGTATTTTGGTGCTCCGTAGCCTCGTTAGATGACGTTTGCAGGCATGAGTTACTATGTGAAATTGCAAGCTCTAGAAATGTATAAAGAAAGCAACATACGAAACGGACGAGAAATTCGGGAAATTAATAGAAGATTAGAAAGAAGCAATAGAAGTTGTTTCCAAATCGAACTTTCATTTTGCTGCTGCTGATTTGAAATTTCGTGGCATTTATTCGCTCTGAAGAGGATCGTTCAAACGATGGTCGAAATGTCGTTATTTTAGTTGTTTCACTGTTTTATAATGGCATGGCCTAGTACCCAAAATGATTTTCTTCAAGTTGTTTGTAGGAATTCTATCGCTTCTCTCCGATATTTTCAGTATGTTGTTAGTATTTTTTCCTACACCTAGCAACTTTAGTAGTGCTTGAAATGACGGAAAGGTGCTTCGTTTTAATGATAACTATATATAGGATAATTCAGCCATGTTTCTGCGAAGTTGCACAACGCCGAAATCCTGAAATACATCCGTATATTTCGAATGAGGTTCAACAGCTGTAGGTAGAAGTAAAGCTGTCTGGGCGAGGCGTGAGTCTTGCTTGGGTAGCTCAGATGGTAGAGCACTTGCCCGCGAAAGGCAAAGCTCCCGAGTTCGAGTCACGGTCCGGCACACAGTTTTTATCTGCCAGGAAGTTTCATATCGGCGCACACTCCTCTGCAGAGTGAACTAATTCTGGAAACAGCTGTACAGTTACTGGAGAGATACAGGATGTTCCAAAATTCCCGTTGAAAACTTCTAGGGAACTGAGTGACGATATTTTGAAATGGAATCCATGTATGGAAACGTATATCCGTGCAACAGCCGTATAAATACATCTTTGCTAATGCAGTATGCAACAGGGTAATCACCACTGGGGTGGTGGTGGGGGGGGGGGGGGGAGGTACTTACGTCGGATCGTATGATGTAATTTGACGGCTGTCCTACCTCTCTGAACTGGTTCGAGTCTCGTTCATGTGTCTGTGAGTGATCGAGTCTCGTTCATGTGTCTGTGAGTGATCGAGCCTCGTTCATGTGTCTGTGAGTGATCGAGCCTCGTTCATGTGTCTGTGAGTGATCGAGCCTCGTTCATGTGTCTGTGAGTGATCGAGCCTCGTTCATGTGTCTGTGAGTGATCGAGCCTCGTTCATGTGTCTGTGAGTGATCGAGCCTCGTTCATGTGTCTGTGAGTGATCGAGCCTCGTTCATGTGTCTGTGAGTGATCGAGCCTCGTTCATGTGTCTGTGAGTGATCGAGCCTCGTTCATGTGTCTGTGAGTGATCGAGCCTCGTTCATGTGTCTGTGAGTGATCGAGCCTCGTTCATGTGTCTGTGAGTGATCGAGCCTCGTTCATGTGTCTGTGAGTGATCGAGCCTCGTTCATGTGTCTGTGAGTGATCGAGCCTCGTTCATGTGTCTGTGAGTGATCGAGCCTCGTTCATGTGTCTGTGAGTGATCGAGCCTCGTTCATGTGTCTGTGAGTGATCGAGCCTCGTTCATGTGTCTGTGAGTGATCGAGCCTCGTTCATGTGTCTGTGAGTGATCGAGCCTCGTTCATGTGTCTGTGAGTGATCGAGCCTCGTTCATGTGTCTGTGAGTGATCGAGCCTCGTTCATGTGTCTGTGAGTGATCGAGCCTCGTTCATGTGTCTGTGAGTGATCGAGCCTCGTTCATGTGTCTGTGAGTGATCGAGCCTCGTTCATGTGTCTGTGAGTGATCGAGCCTCGTTCATGTGTCTGTGAGTGATCGAGCCTCGTTCATGTGTCTGTGAGTGATCGAGCCTCGTTCATGTGTCTGTGAGTGATCGAGCCTCGTTCATGTGTCTGTGAGTGATCGAGCCTCGTTCATGTGTCTGTGAGTGATCGAGCCTCGTTCATGTGTCTGTGAGTGATCGAGCCTCGTTCATGTGTCTGTGAGTGATCGAGCCTCGTTCATGTGTCTGTGAGTGATCGAGCCTCGTTCATGTGTCTGTGAGTGATCGAGCCTCGTTCATGTGTCTGTGAGTGATCGAGCCTCGTTCATGTGTCTGTGAGTGATCGAGCCTCGTTCATGTGTCTGTGAGTGATCGAGCCTCGTTCATGTGTCTGTGAGTGATCGAGCCTCGTTCATGTGTCTGTGAGTGATCGAGCCTCGTTCATGTGTCTGTGAGTGATCGAGCCTCGTTCATGTGTCTGTGAGTGATCGAGCCTCGTTCATGTGTCTGTGAGTGATCGAGCCTCGTTCATGTGTCTGTGAGTGATCGAGCCTCGTTCATGTGTCTGTGAGTGATCGAGCCTCGTTCATGTGTCTGTGAGTGATCGAGCCTCGTTCATGTGTCTGTGAGTGATCGAGCCTCGTTCATGTGTCTGTGAGTGATCGAGCCTCGTTCATGTGTCTGTGAGTGATCGAGCCTCGTTCATGTGTCTGTGAGTGATCGAGCCTCGTTCATGTGTCTGTGAGCGATCGAGCCTCGTTCATGTGTCTGTGAGCGATCGAGCCTCGTTCATGTGTCTGTGAGCGATCGAGCCTCGTTCATGTGTCTGTGAGCGATCGAGCCTCGTTCATGTGTCTGTGAGCGATCGAGCCTCGTTCATGTGTCTGTGAGCGATCGAGCCTCGTTCATGTGTCTGTGAGCGATCGAGCCTCGTTCATGTGTCTGTGAGCGATCGAGCCTCGTTCATGTGTCTGTGAGCGATCGAGCCTCGTTCATGTGTCTGTGAGCGATCGAGCCTCGTTCATGTGTCTGTGAGCGATCGAGCCTCGTTCATGTGTCTGTGAGCGATCGAGCCTCGTTCATGTGTCTGTGAGCGATCGAGCCTCGTTCATGTGTCTGTGAGCGATCGAGCCTCGTTCATGTGTCTGTGAGCGATCGAGCCTCGTTCATGTGTCTGTGAGCGATCGAGCCTCGTTCATGTGTCTGTGAGCGATCGAGCCTCGTTCATGTGTCTGTGAGCGATCGAGCCTCGTTCATGTGTCTGTGAGCGATCGAGCCTCGTTCATGTGTCTGTGAGCGATCGAGCCTCGTTCATGTGTCTGTGAGCGATCGAGCCTCGTTCATGTGTCTGTGAGCGATCGAGCCTCGTTCATGTGTCTGTGAGCGATCGAGCCTCGTTCATGTGTCTGTGAGCGATCGAGCCTCGTTCATGTGTCTGTGAGCGATCGAGCCTCGTTCATGTGTCTGTGAGCGATCGAGCCTCGTTCATGTGTCTGTGAGCGATCGAGCCTCGTTCATGTGTCTGTGAGCGATCGAGCCTCGTTCATGTGTCTGTGAGCGATCGAGCCTCGTTCATGTGTCTGTGAGCGATCGAGCCTCGTTCATGTGTCTGTGAGCGATCGAGCCTCGTTCATGTGTCTGTGAGCGATCGAGCCTCGTTCATGTGTCTGTGAGCGATCGAGCCTCGTTCATGTGTCTGTGAGCGATCGAGCCTCGTTCATGTGTCTGTGAGCGATCGAGCCTCGTTCATGTGTCTGTGAGCGATCGAGCCTCGTTCATGTGTCTGTGAGCGATCGAGCCTCGTTCATGTGTCTGTGAGCGATCGAGCCTCGTTCATGTGTCTGTGAGCGATCGAGCCTCGTTCATGTGTCTGTGAGCGATCGAGCCTCGTTCATGTGTCTGTGAGCGATCGAGCCTCGTTCATGTGTCTGTGAGCGATCGAGCCTCGTTCATGTGTCTGTGAGCGATCGAGCCTCGTTCATGTGTCTGTGAGCGATCGAGCCTCGTTCATGTGTCTGTGAGCGATCGAGCCTCGTTCATGTGTCTGTGAGCGATCGAGCCTCGTTCATGTGTCTGTGAGCGATCGAGCCTCGTTCATGTGTCTGTGAGCGATCGAGCCTCGTTCATGTGTCTGTGAGCGATCGAGCCTCGTTCATGTGTCTGTGAGCGATCGAGCCTCGTTCATGTGTCTGTGAGCGATCGAGCCTCGTTCATGTGTCTGTGAGCGATCGAGCCTCGTTCATGTGTCTGTGAGCGATCGAGCCTCGTTCATGTGTCTGTGAGCGATCGAGCCTCGTTCATGTGTCTGTGAGCGATCGAGCCTCGTTCATGTGTCTGTGAGCGATCGAGCCTCGTTCATGTGTCTGTGAGCGATCGAGCCTCGTTCATGTGTCTGTGAGCGATCGAGCCTCGTTCATGTGTCTGTGAGCGATCGAGCCTCGTTCATGTGTCTGTGAGCGATCGAGCCTCGTTCATGTGTCTGTGAGCGATCGAGCCTCGTTCATGTGTCTGTGAGCGATCGAGCCTCGTTCATGTGTCTGTGAGCGATCGAGCCTCGTTCATGTGTCTGTGAGCGATCGAGCCTCGTTCATGTGTCTGTGAGCGATCGAGCCTCGTTCATGTGTCTGTGAGCGATCGAGTCTCGTTCATGTGTCTGTGAGCGATCGAGTCTCGTTCATGTGTCTGTGAGCGATCGAGTCTCGTTCATGTGTCTGTGAGCGATCGAGTCTCGTTCATGTGTCTGTGAGCGATCGAGTCTCGTTCATGTGTCTGTGAGCGATCGAGTCTCGTTCATGTGTCTGTGAGCGATCGAGTCTCGTTCATGTGTCTGTGAGCGATCGAGTCTCGTTCATGTGTCTGTGAGCGATCGAGTCTCGTTCATGTGTCTGTGAGCGATCGAGTCTCGTTCATGTGTCTGTGAGCGATCGAGTCTCGTTCATGTGTCTGTGAGCGATCGAGTCTCGTTCATGTGTCTGTGAGCGATCGAGTCTCGTTCATGTGTCTGTGAGCGATCGAGTCTCGTTCATGTGTCTGTGAGCGATCGAGTCTCGTTCATGTGTCTGTGAGCGATCGAGTCTCGTTCATGTGTCTGTGAGCGATCGAGTCTCGTTCATGTGTCTGTGAGCGATCGAGTCTCGTTCATGTGTCTGTGAGCGATCGAGTCTCGTTCATGTGTCTGTGAGCGATCGAGTCTCGTTCATGTGTCTGTGAGCGATCGAGTCTCGTTCATGTGTCTGTGAGCGATCGAGTCTCGTTCATGTGTCTGTGAGCGATCGAGTCTCGTTCATGTGTCTGTGAGCGATCGAGTCTCGTTCATGTGTCTGTGAGCGATCGAGTCTCGTTCATGTGTCTGTGAGCGATCGAGTCTCGTTCATGTGTCTGTGAGCGATCGAGTCTCGTTCATGTGTCTGTGAGCGATCGAGTCTCGTTCATGTGTCTGTGAGCGATCGAGTCTCGTTCATGTGTCTGTGAGCGATCGAGTCTCGTTCATGTGTCTGTGAGCGATCGAGTCTCGTTCATGTGTCTGTGAGCGATCGAGTCTCGTTCATGTGTCTGTGAGCGATCGAGTCTCGTTCATGTGTCTGTGAGCGATCGAGTCTCGTTCATGTGTCTGTGAGCGATCGAGTCTCGTTCATGTGTCTGTGAGCGATCGAGTCTCGTTCATGTGTCTGTGAGCGATCGAGTCTCGTTCATGTGTCTGTGAGCGATCGAGTCTCGTTCATGTGTCTGTGAGCGATCGAGTCTCGTTCATGTGTCTGTGAGCGATCGAGTCTCGTTCATGTGTCTGTGAGCGATCGAGTCTCGTTCATGTGTCTGTGAGCGATCGAGTCTCGTTCATGTGTCTGTGAGCGATCGAGTCTCGTTCATGTGTCTGTGAGCGATCGAGTCTCGTTCATGTGTCTGTGAGCGATCGAGTCTCGTTCATGTGTCTGTGAGCGATCGAGTCTCGTTCATGTGTCTGTGAGCGATCGAGTCTCGTTCATGTGTCTGTGAGCGATCGAGTCTCGTTCATGTGTCTGTGAGCGATCGAGTCTCGTTCATGTGTCTGTGAGCGATCGAGTCTCGTTCATGTGTCTGTGAGCGATCGAGTCTCGTTCATGTGTCTGTGAGCGATCGAGTCTCGTTCATGTGTCTGTGAGCGATCGAGTCTCGTTCATGTGTCTGTGAGCGATCGAGTCTCGTTCATGTGTCTGTGAGCGATCGAGTCTCGTTCATGTGTCTGTGAGCGATCGAGTCTCGTTCATGTGTCTGTGAGCGATCGAGTCTCGTTCATGTGTCTGTGAGCGATCGAGTCTCGTTCATGTGTCTGTGAGCGATCGAGTCTCGTTCATGTGTCTGTGAGCGATCGAGTCTCGTTCATGTGTCTGTGAGCGATCGAGTCTCGTTCATGTGTCTGTGAGCGATCGAGTCTCGTTCATGTGTCTGTGAGCGATCGAGTCTCGTTCATGTGTCTGTGAGTGATAGAGCAACATTGCTGAGTACACTTTTGCCGAATACACCGACATGAGTATTCTGTGTGGCCAAGCTCACAGTACGCGAAGAGCTGCTCGTCGCCTTTATCAAGATCGTTGTCCACAACGCCTGACTCCTCCCCACACGCTTTTCGTTACATTTGCGCAACGTCTTCGAGAAAGGGTGCCTTCACCGCCAGTAGGTGCGTCTGTGGTGCGCCATGGAGACGCAGCGCACGCGAATTGGAAAATATATTTATATGGATATGGTGTCTTCTTTCGGACATGTCCGAAAGGACACTACAAATGTAATGTGTGGACATATAAGGTGAGAACGTGGGTCTCGCAGGAGGCTTGCGCGGGATAGTCCCTGCAGTCCCTGTGCCCTTGGTGGCTCAGATGAATAGAGCGACTGCCATGTAAGCAGGAGATCCCTGGTTCGAGTCCCGGTCGGGGCACACATTTTCACCTGTCTTCGTTGATATATATCAACGCCCGTCATCAGCTGAAGGTATTAATTTCATTCTGATTTCGAACTGGAAAAGGCCCTCCTGTAAAAACAGTGTCTCTGAAGACCGATTTTTTTTTTCTTTCGTTATTAACGAGTGAAACTGTAGAATAGATGTACTGGGTCACATCTACACTGAAATGCCAAAGAAACTGGCATAATAATGCGTATTCAAACAGAGAGATATGTAAACAGGCAAAATATGGTTCTGCCGTCGGCAACGCCTGTGTAAGACATGTGTCTGGCGTAGTTGTTAGATCGGTTACTGCTGCTACAATGACAGGTTATCAAGATTTAAATGACTTTGAATATGGTATTATACTCGGCGCAAGAGCGATGGGACATAGCATCTCCGAGGTAGCGATGAAGTGGGGATTTTCCTGTACGACCATTTCACGAGGGCACCGTGAATATCAGCAATCCAGTAAAACAACAAATCTCTGACATCGCTGCGGCCGGAAAAAGATCCTGCAAGAAAGGAAACTGAAGAGAATCGTTCAGCGTGGCGAAAGTGCAACCCTTCCGCAAATTACAGAAAATTTCAATGCTTGACCATCAGCAAGTATCAGCATGCGAACCAATCAACGAAACATCATCTACATGGGCTTTCAGAGCCGAAGGCCCACTCGTGTACCCTTGCTGACTGCGCAGCACAAGGCTTTACGCCTCATTTGGGCCCATCGGTACGAACATTGGACTGTTGATGACTGGAAACATATTGCCTGGTTCGACAAATCTCATTTCAAAATGTATATAGAGTATGGACGTGTACGGGTATGAAGACAACATCATGACTCCATGGACCCTGCATGTCAGCTAGGAACTGTTGAAGCAGGTAGGGGCTCTGTGACGTGTGTATTTGGAGTGATGTGGGACCCCTGATACGTCTAGATACAGCTCTGACTGGTGACACGTGCGTAAGCATCCTGTCTTATCACCTGCATCCATTCATGTCCATTGTGCATTCCGACGGATGTGGGTAATTCCAGCAGGACAATGCGACATCCCAGACAACCACAATTGCTACAGAGTGGCTGCAGGAACTCTCTTCCGAGGTTAAACACTTCCGCTGGCCACCAAACTCCCCTAACATCCTGTACGTTTTCAGTAAATTGTATAGCATTATCGAGCATATCTGGGATGCGTTGCAACGTGTTCATCAGAGGAGATCGCTACTCCCTCGTACTCTTACGGATTTATGGGCAGCTCTGCAGGATCATGATGTCAGTTCCCTCCTGCGCGACTTCAGCCATTAGTCGATTCCATGCCACGGCGTGTTGAGGCACTTCTGCGTGGTCGCGGGGGCCCTACACGGTATTTCTTTGGCTCTTCAGTGTAACAAATTACTTGTCAAAGTGACAGCGTTACCAACATGTTTTCAAATGGTTGCAGCACACGGTACGTTGCCGGAGATGGGTTACAATTTAAAATACGAGTATTATGTACTCATCCCCTCTACAAGTTCTAGCAGTTAGTGATGGTAATTACGGAACATCCTGTACGTTTCCAGTAAATTGTGTGGCCGTTGTCGTATTACAATTGGTATCTGCGAATACATTTCATAATTCGTGACAGATCGTCAGGCGCGACTGCAGACGTCCGCAGCGTTTACCCAGGGGGCGTCTTGGCTACGGAAGATATGACGGCCACGAGAATAACGGGAGGTAGAGAGCGCAGCACGGCTAGTTTGAAGGACATTTTCAACTAGTGTTGCCAGAGGTGTCTCTTTTTAGAGATATGACGACTCGCCGCACGTAAGCTTTAAGCGGAAAGCCAAATGCTAACATTTCGAAATACACTATCCTATCAGTAAGAGTACAGGCACCGATTAGTGGACATTAATATGCAGTGTGTCCACCCTTTGTCTCTATGGCGGCTTGAACTCTGCTCGGGACACTAAGTGAGGTGCCTGCCGACAATTTACGCACCACACACGGAGATAGTATCTACGTGTTTGTCTTTGTACATGCCAGGCAATACATTGCTCAGCAAGATTGCCATGCCTTTCACCAATTTTGAACGTTTGGAGCACAATGGGCAGGTTCTTTAAACCAGGTCGCGGTTTTGACGATGTAACGAACCAACTGAACTGAGTTTGGTACGATATTCGTCAAGATCCGTTATTGACTTATCAATTTGTGAAGCTCTTTCTCTTGAATTAATCATCCACTTTTTCTGCAACTGTAATCATTCATTTGCCCCTACACGTACATCACGTGTATCGATTTCCATCGCACTGGGGTAATTCCTCCGGGATACGTTTAATTTCCTTAGTGTGTAAATATATTTGGAGCATGTCATTCAAAAACGTTTGAAACGAAATAGAGGGGAGCGGGTTGTTGTTAGGAGAACATAATGTATTAGACTCGCGGATCATGTGGTGTTATTGGCAGAGAGCGAAAGAAGTATGACTGAAATGTTAAAAGAATTAAACAAGACACGTGAGTAAATTGGAATGAGAAATAATAAGAAAAAGGCAAAATGTCCGGTGATAAGTGCAAGAAAAGTAAGAACAACTATAATGTTAGGAAGGAAGATACAGAACAATTTAGTGTTTTTAGATAACTGCGACGCGCTATTATGGACGACATTGGAAGTAATAAGGAGGTGAAAACACGTATAGCAATTGCCAACGAGACGTTTCATAACAGGAGGCTTTTATGTGGGTGCGTTGATAGGGGATAAAATAGGCAGGCGCAGTAAGAAATGAGGTGGTGTTAAGTGGGAGAACAGAGAGAAACTTTAAAGGTAGCAGCATGAGGAAACACAATTGGCATGGACACTAAATGAGAAGAGATTGTTTATTGATGGTATGGAGGAAATAGTGAATGAAAGAAGAAGGAAAAGATGAAGAAGAAGAAGAAGAAGAAGAAGACGCAGAACATACTAGGTGGTGGACAGCGTAAGGACAGAAAATAGTTGTGAGAAAACAAGAGGGTAACAAATGCTGGGACTGCATGGAGAGGTACATGTGAAGACCTGCCCTAGGGCATAACACTCATGATGGCGGCGATGGTGGTGGTAGTGGTGGTGGTGACGACGACAATGAAGAGGAGACTTATTTAGGACATTTTCCAAGACGCCCATTTTCTTGTAATCGAAATTTAAACAAAAAATTGGCAGTATATAATCTGTACTCTAAAAACGACCGTGAAGTGCGTGGCAGATGGAACTTGCCACTATACCAGTTATTAGGACTTATTCCCACTCCACTGACGTATGGAGCGTGCGAATTGTGACTGCTTAAAAGCCTCTGTGCGTGCTGTGTTTAGTCTAATCTGGTCTTCACGCTTCCTACAGTTACGATACGTAGGCGGTTTCAGTATATTCCTACATTCATCATGTAACGTCGGTTCTAGAAACTTTCTAAGGTGGCCTCCTCGCGATACTTTGCTCTTCCACGGGATAGTCTATGTCTATCATCAACTGTCCGTTAGTTCAGTTCTTTGAACACCTTCGTGATATTCTCCTATGGGTCAAACAAACCTGTGAGCATTTTTTGCTGCCCTTCTCTGTATAAGTTCAATATCCCCTGTTCGTCCTATCTGGTACTGATTGCAATTCCCCAGTATTGTACCAATGAACCGCACGTGCTTTACCTACAAATATGCTTATATGATCGTTCCATTTCATACCCCTACAAATTTATACACTCAAGTACAGGGTGTTTCAAAAATGACCGGTATATTTGAAATGGCAATAAAAACTAAACGAGCAGCGATAGAAATACACCGTTTGTTGCAATATGCTTGGGACAACAGTACATTTTCAGGCGGACAAACTTTCGAAATTACAGTAGTTACAATTTTCAACAACAGATGGCGCTGCAAGTGATGTGAAAGATATAGAAGACAACGCAGTCTGTGGGTGCGCCATTCTGTACGTCGTCTTTCTGCTGTAAGCGTGTGCTGTTCACAACGTGCAAGTGTGCTGTAGACAACATGGTTTATTCCTTAGAACAGAGGATTTTTCTGGTGTTGGAATTCCACTGCCTAGAACACAGTGTTGTTGCAACAAGACGAAGTTTTCAACGGAGGTTTAATGTAACCAAAGGACCGAAAAGCGATACAATAAAGGATCTGTTTGAAAAATTTCAACAGACTGGGAACGTGACTGATGAACGTGCTGGAAAGGTAGGGCGACCGCGTACGGCAACCACAGAGGGCAACGCACAGGTAGTGCAGCAGGTGATCCAACAGCGGCCTCGGGTTTCCGTTCGCCGTGTTGCAGCTGTGGTCCAAATGACGCCAACGTCCACGTATCGTCTCATGCGCCAGAGTTTACACCTCTATCCATACAAAATTCAAACGCGGCAACCCCTCAGCGCCGCTACCATTGCTGCACGAGACACATTCGCTAACGATATAGTGCACAGGATTGATGACGGCGATATGCATGTGGGCAGAATTTGGTTTACTGACGAAGCTTATTTTTACCTGGACGGCTTCGTCAATAAACAGAACTGGCGCATATGGGGAACCGAAAAGCCCCATGTTGCAGTCCCATCGTCCCTGCATCCTCAAAAAGTACTGGTCTGGGCCGCCATTTCTTCCAAAGGAATCATTGGCCCATTTTTCAGATCCAAAACGATTACTGCATCACGCTATCTGGACATTCTTCGTGAATTTGTGGCGGTACAAACTGCCTTAGACGACACTGCGAACACGTCGTGGTTTATGCAAGATGGTGCCCGGCCACATCGCACGGCCGACGTCTTTAATTTCCTGAATGAATATTTCGATGATCGTGTGATTGCTTTGGGCTATCCGAAACATACAGGAGGCGGCGTGGATTGGCCTCCCTATTCGCCAGACATGAACCCCTGTGACTTCTTTCTGTGTGGACACTTGAAAGACCAGGTGTGCCGCCAGAATCCAGAAACAACTGAACAGCTGAAGCAATACATCTCATCTGCATGTGAAGCCATTCCGCCAGACACGTTGTCAAAGGTTTCGGGTAATTTCATTCAGAGACTACGCCATATTATTGCTACGCATGGTGGATATGTGGAAAATATCGTACTATAGAGTTTCCCAGACCGCAGCGCCATCTGTTGTTGAAAATTGTAACTACTGTAATTTCGAAAGTTTGTCTGCCTGAAAATGTACTGTTGTCCCAAGCATATTGCAACAAACGGTGTATTTCTATCGCTGCTCGTTTAGTTTTTATTGCCGTTTCAAATATACCGGTCATTTTTTAAACACCCTGTATTTACACGAGTTAACAAATTTCAGCTGCAGCGCACTGAAGCTGTACTCATCGGACTACGTAGTCTCATTTTGTGAAATGTTGATTTTGTTGATACCGTCACTGTAGAATATTTGACTATGCTAACAGAGCCTCAACCTCACCTCTGCTTGCACGGCTTCGAACTATAAACGCCTTCGAATGTGTTCCGTAAGTTTTGGAGACAGATGAAAATCGGATGGGACCAAGTCGGGGCTGTGTGGAGGTCAATCGATGGCAGTGAACGAACTGCATCGGAGTGCTGCAGACGTCGCAGCGCTAGGCTGTAGTTTGGCGTTGTAATGCTGACCAACTCTTCAAATTCGTGCTTTCAGTTTTCTGAACTGTTTCTCACGCACCGACATAGTTACATCACACACCGCTATGTTACACGGTACAAATCGGATCCCCCTAGAAGCAGAGGGCTGCAGATATGTAGAATAAAGATGTAGAATGTTACTAACGTTTTTTAACTGGAAAGCTTAAGAGTTTTTAAATAAAACATTTGGAGTAATTACTTCTCAGCACGCCCTTGTGTTATATGCACAAAACCAAGAAACTGTTTCCGAGCAAAGTATGCTATCCATTTAATTGAACATCTTTATAACGTACATCAGTAGTAAACCTTATGGTGATGGTGAAATTTCGGATTTATATTTACATTGAAAAACGATTAATCTGTGGCCAATACACAATTAAAATGGCAGTAGCCAGGTGGATATTAACTGCAATACCGCCCACATTGCCACGGTAAGTGGAAGAATTTGTTTTCCGACACATGTCGCCATGTAACTGTCGCTCATTGTGATACACGTCAGAGAGCCAGTACCCGGCATCACTAACGAAATAAAGACGCAATTTCTGTGTGCCGCATTTGAAGGTGAGTCTGTAAAGGCTACAAAACTAGTTAATGGAATTAAAAATATTTCAAAGAGTGAGTTGTTGCAGTTTTCCATTTTTATATTCAATACACTAGTCACAGGCTCTAGATCCAGAGTGGATATGCTTAATCGGTTGTGATACTATTTGAATTGTTGAGCGCGTGATGTGTCCCTCCGAGATTAATTTTGCCTGGGCTTTAAGCGACTCACCGGTCAGCATTTACAGAGCTGCCAACTACATCTCACATGTTATTAGGCTCAGTTTGAACCGCAGCTAAGGGAAGCGAACGCAGATCGAATGTGCATCCGCAGTCATTCCCTCTATTGACTACCATTCGCCTATATTCAACATTTAAGGATTCCTCTGGAAATATTCCAAGTAAACTTTCTCTGGATATTTTACGTTTGTTTCCAAGCGCCTGCCAGTTCAATTTCATCAGAAACTCTGTGACACTCTCCAACGGGTCGAGCAAACCTGTGACCATTCGTGCTGCCCTTCTTTGTATACATTCAGTATCGCCTGGCAGTCGTATCTGATTATGATCCAAGAATCTCGAGCAATATTGGGGGATGGGTCACACGAGTGATTTCTAAGCAATTTCTTTTATACACATATTGTATTTTCCTAGAATTCCACCAACGAATGGCAGCCTGCCACCATCTTTCCCTAAGACTGCGTCTATGTGACGGTTCCATTTCAAATCTCTAGAAATTTTTGCACCCAGGTATTCGTGTGAGTTGAGCGATTGAGAATTTGACTCGCTGACACTATACCCGTAGGATAAGGTTATTTCGTTTTGTGAACCGAACAACTTTACATTTCGGGAACATTTGAACCAAGTTGTCATCCTTTGCACTACAGTGATATCTTATCAGAGCGTGGCTTCTTTCAGATAGTACTTCATTACAGACAACTGCATAATTTGCGGAAAGTGTGAAGTTTCAAATAGACCGCGTAACCACCACCCCTTCTCCCCTCCAAATTGCTATCTGAAGACTGGAAGTCCCATTTGTAAACCACCTTCAGAAGTTCGTTCACTTTCCGTATCAGTTAATGTGTTAAATACTTGACCTGAAGAAGCATAGCCCTTTGCAGTTGAAGACGCTCTGTTTTAAGAGAAGCTAGTTTTTCGAAAACATCTGAATGTTTATGAGCTAGGTGTTGTACAATGCTATAATATTTCAGGTACATTCAGCGATATGTGTGGATACTGTCAGACAAATGTGTTGCGAATAGAGTGAGTAGTAAAGAAGTAATAAATTCAAAATTCATGCCTAATGCTGACGCCTTACTGCATGAACAGCTAAAATGTAGGAGCGATAAAAGTCTTTTTTCCTTTCATCATTCTGTCAGGGATATCAGCGGGAAAAAAAGTTTCGGAAATTTTCGAAATTGTGCGACGTTTGTTGGAAGTCGCCAAGTGCTGCCATTCACAAATGCACGGTTAATATAATCTGGATGATTTTCGCGCCATGAAATTATGCTGTCTTAGATGTGTACGCAGTTTCTAACTTTTAACGCCCCACTTATTGCGTTAAACCTATGCCTTTAAATGAGGGACGGAAGGAGGATTGTATTTAATGTGTCATCGATGTTGAGGTCATCAGAGACGCAGCAGGAAATGGCACTGCGTCAAGGAAGGGTAAAAGAAGTCCGCCGTGCCCTTTTAAAGGAATCATCCCGACATTTACTTGGAGTGATTTAGGAAAATTACGGAAAACATAAATCAGGGTGGCCGGACGCGGATTTAAACCGTCGTCCTCCCCAATGGGAGTCTCGTAGCTAGCGTTTCTGCTCTGGGATTCCGGGTTCGATTCCCGGCCGGGTTGAGGACTTTCTCCGCCCGGGGACTAGGTGTGTGTGTTGTCCTTATTTCGTCATCATTCGTGAAGGTGACGAGATTGGACTGTGTAAAGATTAGGGCTTTGAACAGGCGCTGATAACCGCGCAGTTGAGCGCCCAACAAACCAATCTTCTTCTTCATCATCATCATCATCATCATCATCATCATCATCATCATCATCATCATCATCATCATACAGTGTACTAACCACTGCGCCAGCTCGCTCGGTATACATTTAAATGAGTAAATTATGTCAGCATTTTTAGTATTTACATTGACTTCATTCTTCATAAAAGAAGGCATGAACTACGAGCAGACAAAGGAATTGGGATAACGAATGAGAAATACCTGATTGTGCTTCTGTTTGTAGATGACATGATTCAAGTGAATGAAATGACCTCCAAAGATCTGCATACTACCTGTACGAAATATGCAACGAATGCAACTTTAAAATTTCTAGTAATAAAACGAAAATAAGTGCACTTCGAGGAAAATATTCAGTCAGATTAAAACTAGTTTTGGATAATCCTGCTTTAGAACAGGTCTCTTAATCTTTCATTTAGGCTACGCTGTAAGATCTGATTTTTGTTCTGATACTGAAAATAAATTACACAAATTCTAAGCTGTCTGTGGCACCATTATCAGAACATTGGGCAATAAAGTACAAAAAGAGATTGTCCCGAAATTCTATAAAGTGGTCGCGGTTCCTGTGTTATGCTATGAAAGGGAAAATATGGTTAAAACAAAAAAGATTCAGACGGCAGTGATGAGGTTCCTAAGAAAATCGAAGGGCTGCAGATCAAGAAATGATTAGGAATGAAGATACTAGAGAAAAATGAGAAAAATTAAGTGTTTTCAACAGAAACTAAAAAATATCGTGAAGACTGGTGAGAATGCTAAGTCCCAGACTTCCCCAAAATATTCTGAACTACAAGCGGAATGGGAGACATGATATTGAAAGGCCTCGGACGTGGGAGCAATTTCGTTTGAGAGACTATCCCGCGTGGCGACTACTGAAATACATTATAAAATTCTTAAGTTATACACCAAAATAAGTAAGTTTTAATGTAGTTTACGTTCACTGATGTAAAAAAAAACATTTCTTGCTTTCTAAAGTGGGCTATGTTCTTTCTCAGGGTTCAAACTGTCTCCATGCCAAATTTGAACAATATCTGTTATGCGGTTTAGTCTCGAAAACGAAACAGACTGTTACAAAGAAGAGAAACAACTGAGAGAAAGAAGCGGCGTCACTTTCTGCAGGACGTGCCCATCATTTTGCAGGACAATATTCGGCACGCTTGGTGCAAGTCGTGGTTCATTTGTTCGCTATGTGGGGCTGGAAAGAGCCGCACCACTCACCACACACCCCGGACTTATGCCCTCGCGATCTCAGCTTGATTCCTAACGTGAAGGACGAACTCTGGGGTATTCGGTTCGGAGCTGTTATGGAGATTCGTCGGACAATAGACTGCTCCATTCGAACTACGTAGCGAACTGGCGTAGCTACGGGTATCTTGCTCTTTCAACATCACTGGCGACGGCCTATGTACGAGAGCTGCTCAAAAAATATCCGATCTCTAGTAATTGTTGAAATCAACAATGGTATCAGGGCGTGCGTGCGCTCATGTTTTCAGGCATACATAGCACACATACCTGATTTTCTCCACTACTTCGGAACACTTGCAAGTGGTACACGTCGGATTTAGTAATGTCAGCAAAATGACGTCATTGCATGACATTTGGCTTCAAGCTTGGCGATTCTCAAGTTGAAACCATCATGTGATTGAGGACGAAGTCAGTTAATGTACGCCCTCAATATCCGCATATCAGGTCGTTACTGACCCCAAAAGATCCCTAATGAAGCAGAATAGACGAATCACAACCAGAGAAGTTGCAGTCTAATCTAAAAGCCGTAAATTCAACTAAATACCTAGGTATTACAATCACGAACAAGTTAAACTGGAAGGAACACATCGAAAATGTTGTGGAGAAGGCTAACCAAAGACTGCGTTTTATTGGCAAGACACTTAGAAAACTTAACAGACCTACAAAGGAGACTGCCTACACTACGCTTGTCCGTCCTCTTTTAGAATAGTGCTGGGAGATGTGGGATCCTTACCAGATAGGACTGACGGAGTACATCGAAAAAGTTCAAAGAAAGGCACCACGTTTTCTATTATCGCGAAATATGGGAGAGAGTGTCACAGAAATGATACAGGATTTGGGCTGGACATCATTAAAAGAAAAGCGTTTTTCGTTGCGACGGAATCTTCTCACGAAATTCCAATCACCAACTTTTTCCTCCGAATGCGAAAATATTTTGTTCACACCGATCTACGTAGGGTGGAACGATCACCATTCTTTCCGGGTGCTATACGAGATTGGAATAAGAGAGACTTGTGAAGGTGGTTCGATGAACCATCTGCCAGGCACTTAAATGTGATTTGCAGAGTATCCATGTAGATGTAAGTATAGGTGTTCACATTATTTTTCCTATCCCCTGTATGTGCATATCGTTCCCACAAACTTTGTTACCTCAATGTCGATATCTGCACCATTTTAGAAATATGTAAGCTTACTTATATTATCTGTAATGTTAATATACAACATGAAAGGTAAGGCTCCCAACACACTTACCTGTGGCACACGTGGCTACTTTTACACGTACAGATGAACCTCCATTCAAGATGAGATGCTGTGTCCTCCCTACAAAAATATTTTACTGTGCCGTACTTTATACGATACATGCAAACGGTCAACTACAATTGCTGTTAACTGTGCGGTAACTTCTAGCGTATCAGAAGCGGTTTAGGAAAATTGTTTCAAATGAGTATACGCACTCGTATTTCGGCAGGTGCACAGTTTTGCCTTTCAATTTTTGCACGTTTCCCAGATACTTTTTCGAAAATGTCGAGCAAAACAAATCGAAATGTTTATTACATCATGAAACAATGAAGAAGCAAATGCGGGTTTGTTCGCAAACCCGAAGCAACATCTAGTGCAAGAGTCATGGGTTTTAATAAAGTAGCTGTCGATAGTTTTTCTTTTCGTTGCTAACAAATGTAACTGGCAAACACATACTAATGACTTCTCAAATATCTAATTGTGATGGAATAGGCGTTTCGGTTAATCCTAAAAACCAATCGAAGATCGCAGCTTGCAAGGGGAAACGTCAAGTAGGATCGTTAACATCTGCAGAAAGGGGCGAAACAGTAACCAGCCTCATTATTACGTCAGCAAGCGGAGCTTACATGCCTCAAACTTATTTTTTCTCGAAAGAAGAAGCAGAAAAAAATTTAGTTAGGACTGGTAGGAGGAGGTTGCGCTGAGGTCCACAGCACCGCATGGATGGCCACAGAATCATTCTTTGTATAGTTTCGAAAATTTGTGGAATTTTCTAAGGCATAAAAGGACTTTCCAGTTCTCCTTATATTAGATGGCCACTCAGCACATACGACATACATTGACGTTACGAACTACGCGAGGGAGAGTTGCGTTTCGTTGCTATCTTTACCACCACATTGCTCTCTCAGACTTCAGCCGCTTGATGTTTCTTTTATGAAGCCTTTAAGCCTTCGTTATAGTGATGAGCTTCGAAAATGGCTACGAAGCCATGCAGGGAAAGTCGTAACTATTTTTCAAACTTCAACGCTTTTTGGTTCAGCTTTCGTCTAAAATGCAACAATGAAAACCGCTATTAAATGTTTCGAAGCTAATGGAATACGGCCCACGGACCCATCCATATTCACCGATGCAGACTTCCGACCGGTAGACACATATGACATCGGACAAAATAGGTCGTCAGATAAAGAGGTTATCATATTTGAACAATTGGAATTGCCTCCACCTAGCACACCAGCTAAAAAAGACGACGCCAACGGGCTGGATAATCAAGCGGACGAGGTTTCAGCGAATTGTAACAATGAACTGCCGCCTAAGAATGACAAAGTTATTGAGGCTAATTGTTCTAATCCTTGATGCTCTTGGATGACAACTGACAACACGACCTCCTCATTTCATATTTCACCTGAAATTCTGATGCCCTTGCCAAAAGTTAACGAAAGCAAGAAAAGAGCGAAACAGGAGAGGGGGAAGACTGTTGTTTTAACTGATTCGCCGTACAAAAAAAGGAGTTAGAAGCCATTATTAAGGAAAAATAGAAAAAGAACTTTGCCGAAGAAGAAAGTGCAAAGAAAAAACTATTTGCAAAAGAGAATAAAATTAAGAAAAAAAGAAAGAAAGGGCCTGAAGATAAATGGAAAAAAGGACAGAATACAATACTAATGAGAGTGATTATGAGAGAAGTTCCGACTGTGAATGTTTATATTGTGGTTGGTTTTATTCAAAAATCAGTTGAAGGTTGGGTCGCTTGTTCCACGTGCAAAAAATGGACACACGATTCTCGTGCAGGAATAGATAGCGAAGATGATCAGTCTTTCCTCGTGTGTGAATTTTGTAAACAGCCTTAAGAAACGGATACAATACATGAAAACTGTAGTTTGACATTAATATTCGCTTTAAACTAAATAAATACCGAGCAAGCCAATATTTTCTGCATTTCCGATAATTTTATACGGTTTTGTAATCACTTGTACTTACCACCCCATTCTGCCGCGTGCACAGGGCAGAATGGGTCAAATGACATACATTTCTGTTTTTGAGTGAAAAATATTGTTGTTTTATTTTATGGCAATGTTCTTGTATTTTTGTGATTAATACATCATACGGTGTTCATATAAAAATTGGTAACTCTCTTATTTATCACTTTTGTACATTTAATCAAAGTTTTCAATTTTGTACCCCATTCTACCCCAGGTTACCGTATGTGTCGGATAAGAAAGATAAAAACACAATCGCTACTCGTTTCTTTAACGACAATTTAAGCTGTGCTCTCGGGTTCCTCCCATCGTTCATCACGATATATTGCGAGAAAAATCATAGTTAACGATCATTATAAATTGCTCTAGAAACGAAGACAATCACAGTTAACATTTAATAAGGCGACTGGTATCCTTCGAAACGCTAACTAATGACCGTCATGCTAAACGTCATGGGTCAAAGCGGACGGGTGGAATCTAAATACGCCCTTTGCCCACGATCGCTACTTTCTGTCAAGTTGTGCCATTAATTTCTCTGCTCCCTAATCTGATTTCGTATCTCCCCATCAGCTATTCGATATAAACTTTTTTAGCATTCTTCTACACCACCACATTTCGAAAGTTTCTAGCCGTCTCCTGTTTGGAGAACTAGGCATATTAACTACTGATTCGCAATGTGTTTATTCCGAAGGGCAGAAGGTACCTCGAAAACAATGAAAATAATTTTTTATTGGTGATTGTACCAGTTTGATTTACAATTAGTGCGAATATAAAAGCATTTTAGTCCAAATCCTTATTTGAAGGTCCTAAATGTCGGTTTAAATGGCAGCTTGCTATGTAAGACATGCCCACTTGTTTCTTTGCGACAGCTCTTCGTTGAGATGATAAGCCTAGGGACATTTTTTCCCGTTGCTTTGAGCTTTCACCTATTGAATACATTTTTTCTTGTCTCGTAGTCAGTTGTTTGCTACAGTAATAACGTATCATGGGTGTTTTTCGTTTCTGAACGAAACAAATACCAAGATCTACCCACAAAGTTTTCGAGAGAAGTTCTAGAAGACTTGCAAGAAATAAAATAGTATCATGAAACAAATGTTTTGTTTTTGTACGGCATGCGTACAATTGGAAAGGAATGAAAAGCTTTACGAGGGATGTAAAAAATTAAAAAAACTTTACAGTGCGCTGCTTGCAATAAACAGGAGAGAAATCTATGACACATGCAGTGAAAGAAACTATGAATTTAAATGAGTGCATGTACGTCGCTAAGTGCAATACAACTTTAAATTTTCCGTAACTTTTCTAACTAAATGTACCTTTCCTCTCAAACCATTTATCCTAGAACCACGGAATTCTAACGGTCAGTTGTCTTAATGGAGGGCATGAAGAGTCAACGGGCATGAAAGGGAAGCGGTGGTGGGGGAGTGAGACAGGGTTGTAGTCTATCCCCGATGTTATTCGATCTGTTTATTGAGCAAGCAGTAAAGGAAACAAAAGAAAAATTCGGAGTAGGAATTAAAATCCATGGAGAAGTTTTATAATAAAGAACACTGTTGCTTTTTTATTTTTGAAATTTGCCCATAAAACCTGTCTTTCTAAATTTTTCCAAAAATTTCACTATTAATATATTATTCATGAAAAATAGCTTGTTGGAAAATAGTGGAAATGCATGTAAGAAATGTTTTATGTTTTACCGTTAATATAACACAGCTTGAGATAAGGGACGTGGAAATAGATGAATTTGACATGGTGGAGATAGAAGATACTTTCTTCCCTTGAAATTTGTCTTTAAAAACAAATGAATACTTTCAAATCAACAGCTCATTTCAAGCAGTCATTACTAGAAACATGTATAATCTCCACAAAATTTTGGAAGTTAATTACTTTGGTGCAAGAAAGTCTCCATCATTCAGAAAAACGAATTTTCAATAACTTGGCAGCAGCCATAAAAAGCTTTACTACTGACAAATTTCAGTTTAAGAGGAGCCTAAAGGATTTATTAAACCATCTCCTCCGACACTATTAATGAATTGATTTTGTTAGTAGAATTAGGGCGCGCGCGAATGTGAGTGAGTGAGAGAGAGAGAGAGAGAGAGAGAGAGAGAGAGAGAGAGAGAGAGAGAGAGAGAGGCGGGGGGGGGGGGGGTGTCAAGTAATGCGAGTACAATCACAAGTATGTCTAAATATTCATTCCTCATTCCATGTCCATGATCAGTCTACTTGCGATCTGTGGAAGGTAAATTAGCATATTAGTTTCCCACTGAGTATCTCCTCACTATGGATCAATTGCAACGGAAAATACATATAATCTAATCTGACCCTCTTGTCTGTCCCATTTCTGTTGAAGGTTACACATGAGACAGGTGCCTTCATATTTTGTTGTTGTAGTCTTCAGTCCACAGACTGGTTTGATGCAGCTCTCCATGCTACTGTATCATGTGCAAGCTTCATCTCCCAATGTCCACTGCAATCTGCTTAGTGTATTTATCTCCTTCCTCGATTTTTACCCTCCACGTTGCCCTCCAATATTAAATTGATGCCTCATAACGTGTCCTACCAACCGACCCCTTCTTCTAGTCAAGTTGTGCCACAAACTCCTCTTCTCCCCAATACTATTCAATACCTCGTCATTAGTTATGTGATCTATCCATCTGATCTTCAGCATTCTTCTGTAGCACCATATTTCTAAAGCCTCTATTCTCTTCTTTATCGTCCATGATTCACTTCCATACATGGCTACAGTCCATACAAATACTCGGATAAAAGACTTCCTGATACCTAAAGCTATACTTGATGTTAACAAATTTTTCTTCTTCAGAAACACTTTCCTTGCCATTGCCAGCCTACATTTTATATCCTCTCTACTTCGACCATCATCAGTTATTTTACTCCCTAAATAGCAAAACTCCTTTACTACTTCAAGTGTCTCATTTCCTAATCTAATTCCCGCAGCACCACCTGACTTAATTCGACTACATTCCATCATCCTCGTTTTGCTTTTATTGATGCTCATATCATCCTTTCAGGACACTCCATTGCGTTCAGCTGCTCTTCCAGGTCCTTTGCTGTCTCTGGCAGAATTATGTCATCGGCGAACCTCAAGGTTTTAATTTCTTCTTCATTGATTTAAATTCCTACTCCGAATTTTTCTTTTGTTTCCTTTACTGCTTGCTCAATAAACAGATTGAATAACATCTGGGATAGACTACAACCCTGTCTCACTCCCTTCCCAACCACTGCTTGCCTTTCATGCCCCTCGACTTGTATAACTGCATCTGGTTTCTGTACAAATTGTAAATAGCCTTTCGCTCCCTCTATTTTACCACCGCCACCTTCAGAATTTGAAAGAGTATTTCAGTCAACATTGTCAAAAGATTTCTCTAAGTCTACAAATGCTAGAAACGTAGGTGTGCGTTTCCTTAATCTAGCTTTTAAGAGAAGTCGTAGGGTCAGTATTGCCTCATGTGTTCCAGTATTTCTACGGTATCCAAACTGGTGTTCCCCAAGGTCGGCTTCTACCAGTTTCTCCATTCGTTTGTAAAGAATTGGCGTTAGTATTTTGCACCTGTGACTTACTAAACAAATAGTTCGGTAATTTTCACATCTGTCAACACCTGCTTTCTTTGAGATTGGAATTATTATATCCTCCTTGAAGTCTGACGGTATTTCGCCTGTCTCATACATCTTGCTCATCAGATGGTAGAGTTTTGTCAGGGCTGGCTCTCCCACGGGTGTCAGTAGTTATAATGGAATGTTGTCTACTCCCGGGGCCTTGTTTCGGCTTAGGTCTTTCAGTGCTCTGTCAAACTCTTCACGCAGTATATCATCTCTCATTTCATCTTCATCTACATCCTCTTCCATTTCCATTATACTTTCCTCAAGTACACTGCCCTTGTATAGATCCTCTATATACTCCTTCCACCTTTCTGCTTTACCTTCTTTGCTTATAGCAGGGTTTCCATCTGAGCTCTTGATATGCGTACAAGTGGATCTCTTTTCTCCAAACGTTTTTTTATTTATTTATTGTTCCGTGGGACCAAATTAAGGAGAAATCTCCATGGTCATGGAACGAGTCAATATATGAAATTATAACACGATAGTAGAAACAGATAAAATGAAATATAAAAACATAATCAGGCGACAAGTCGTAAGTATAAATAAAGAAAATCAACAATGTAACACTGGAATTAGCTTAATTTTTTAGCTCTTCCAGGAGCTCCTCGACAGAATAGAAGGAGTGAGCCATGAGGAAACTTCAGTTTAGACTTAAAAGATTTTGAGCTCCAGCTAAGGTTTTTGAATTCTTGTGGTAGCTTATTGAAAATAGATTCAGCAGAATACTGCACTCCTTTCTGCCCAAGGGTCAAGGAAGTGCATTCCACATACAGATTTGATTTCTGCCTAGTATTAACTGAGTGAAAGCTGCTAACTGTTGGGAATCGCCTAATATTGCTAACAACAAACGACATTAAAGAAAATATATGCTGTGAGGGCAATGTCAGAAATCCCAGACTATTGAATAGGGGCCGACAAGAGGTTCTCGAACTTACACCACACATGGCTCGAACAGCCAGTTTTGGAGCCAAAAATACCCTTTTTGAATCAGAAGAATTACCCCAAAAAATAACACCATACGACATAAGCGTATGAAAATATACATAGTAGGCTATTTTTCGTGTTGAACTGTCACTTATTTCAGATACTGTTCTAATGGTAAATAAAGCAGCATTTAGTTTCTGAGCGAGATCCTGGACATGGGCTTTCCACAACAGATTACTATCTATCCGAACGCCTAGGAACTTGAACTGTTCCGTCTCGCTTATATTACGCCCATTCTGTCTGATCAAAATATCGGTCCCTATTGAATTGTGAGTTAGAAACTGTAAAAACTGAGTCTTACTGTGATTTAGCATCAAATTGTTTTCCACAAGCAACGAACTTACTTCATGAACTACATTATTTGATACTGTTTCAATATTACACACAAGATCCTTCACTGCCAAACTGGTGTCATCACCAAACAGAAATATTTTTGAATCACCTGTAATACTAGAAGGCATATCATTTATATAAATAAGAAACAGCAGTGGCCCCAGCACCGACCCTTGGGGAATGCCCCACTTAACAGAGCCCCATTGCGACTGAACATCACTACCACTCTCAATATTGCGGAGAATTACCTTCTGCTTTCTGTTCTTAAAGTAAGAGGAAAACCAATTCTATGCTACTCCACTTACTCCATAACGGTCCAACTTCTGCAGTAATATTTTGTGGTCAACACAGTCAAAAGCTTTCGTTAAATCAAAGAAAACACCTAGCGTTCGCCACCTTTTATTTAATCCGTCCAAAACCTCACAGAGAAAAGAGAATATAGCATTTTCAGTTGTTAAGCCATTTCTAAAACAAACTGTACATTTGACAGCAAATTATGTGAATTTAAATGCTCCAGTAACCTTGTATATACAACCTTCTCGATAACTTTAGCAAACACCGATGGCATGGAAATAGCTCTATAGTTGTCAATATTATCCCTGTCTCCCTTTTTATAAAGTGGCTTCACTAGAGAGTACTTTAATCGGTCAGGAAACCGACCACTCCTAAAGGAAAAGTTACAGATATGGCTAAGTATTGGGCTAACATACACAGAACAATATTTCAGTATTCTGCTAGATACCCCGTCATATCCATGAGAGTTCTTGGTCTTTAGTGATTTACTTATTAAGTCAATCTCCCTCTTGTCAGTATCATGGAGGAGCATTTCAGGTAACAGTCTCGGAACACTTTTTTCTAAGACCGCTATATGATTCCCTGTTGGGGCTAGGTTTCTGTTTAGTTCACCTGCTATATTCAGAAAGTGATTATTAAATACTGTGCATATATGCGACTTATCAGTAACACGAACATTCACACTACGCTCTGATTCTATATCCTCGACCTGTCTCTGCAGACCAGCCACTTCCTTTACGACTGACCATATGGTTTTAATTTTATCCTGAGACTTAGCTATTCTATCTGCATACCACATACTTTTTGCCTTCCTAATAACATTTTTAAGCACCTTACATTACTGTTTGTAATGGGCTGCTGCATTTAGATTTTGACTGTTTCTAACGTTTTGATATAATTGCCACTTTGTTCTATAAGATATTCTTATCCCTTTAGTCAGCCACCCAGGCTGCCTGTTTGTGCTAGTACCCTGTTTTGAACGTTCTAACGGAAAGCAACTTTCAAAGAGCACGAGAAAAGTCTTGAGAAAAGCACTATATTTATCGTCTACTGTCTCAGCGCTATAAACATCTTGCCACTCTTGTTCCTGGATAAGGTTTACAAAGGTCTCTGCAGCAACTGGATCAGCTTTCCTACACAGTTGATAACTATATTTAACATGTGTTGCAGCAAAAAAATCTTTCAGAGTTATAATTTGTGCATCATGATCTGAAAGGCCATTCACCTTTTTGCTAACAGAATGCCCTTCTAGTAATGAGGAATGAAAAAAAATATTGTCTATGGTTGTTCTACTGTTCCCTTGCACTCTCGTTGGAAAGAACAAGGTTTGAATAAGATTATATGAATTAAGGAGGTCTACCGGCATCCGTTTCCTTGCAGAATCACTTATACAATTAATACTGAAGTCACCACATATAACTAACTTTTTATATTTCCTATAAAGTGAACCAAGAACCTCCTCTAGCTTTAGCAAAAATGTTGTGAAATCGGAGTCTGGAGATCTATAAATAACAACAGTAAGAAGTTTAGCTCCACTAAATTTAACCACACCTGCACAACATTCAAACACCTTTTCAGTGCAGTACTTTGAAACATCAATTGACTCAAATGGGATACCGTTTTTCACATACATGGCTACTCCCCCACACCGCAAAGAGCTCCTAGAAAAGCTGCCAGCCAACCTGTATCCTGGTAAAGGAAGCCTCTGAATTATCTCCTTATTTAAGAAGTGTTCAGATATACCAATAATTTCAGAATCAACATCTATAAGCAGTTCACTAACTTTATCTCTAATACCTGGTATATTTTGATGAAATATACTAATTCCCTCATTAATCGGATACCCAAGCTTTGTAGAAAGTGGTTTCTTTGTTAGAGAGAATTCCCTTAAGCAGGAATACCTATCAGATGACTTCAATCTAAATAAGGTGCAGCTCTAACACCCACTATTGCAGGAATTTTCCCATGAGTGCTCCAACCACCCCCACCTATGCTGTCACTTTAATTTTCCTGTAGGCAGTATCTATCTTACCCCTAGTGATATGCGCCTCTACATCCCTACATTTGTCCTCTAGCCATCCATGCTTAGCCATTTGCACTTCCTGTCGATCTCATTTTTGAGACGTTTGTATTTCTTTTTGCCTGCTTCATTTACTGCATTTTTGTAATTTCTCCTTTCATCAATTAAATTCAATATATCTTCTGTTACCCAATGATTTCTACTAGCGCTCGTCTTTTTACCTACTTGATCCTCTGCTGCCTTCACTATTTCATGCCTCAAAGCTACCCAATCTTCTTCTACTGTATTACTTTCCCCCATTCCTGTCAATCGTTCCCTAATGCTCTTCCTGAAACACTCTATAACTTCTGATTCTGTCAGTCCAACCAGGTCCCATCTCCTTAAATTCCCACCTTTTTCCAGTTTCTGCAGTTTTAATTTACAGTTCATAACCAATAGATTGTGGTCAGAGTCCACATTTTCCCCTGGAAATGTCTTACAATTTAATACCTGGTTCCTAAATCTCTGTCTTACCATTATATAATCTATCTAAAATCTTGCAGTATCTCCAGGTCTCTTCCACGTTTACAACCTTCTTTCATGGTTCTTGGACCAAGTGTTAGCTATGATTAAGTTATGCTCTGGGCAAAAACCTACCAGGCGGCTTCCTCTCATTTCTTACCCCCATTCCATATTCACCTACTACGCTTCCTTTTCTTCCTTTTTCTACTATCGAATTCCAGTCACCCATTACTATTAAATTTTCATCTCCCTCCACTATCTGAATAATTTCTTTTATCTTATCACACATTTCATCAATTTCTTCGTCATCTGCGGACTACTTGTACTACTGTGGTGGGCTTGGGCTTCGTGTCTATCTTGGCCACAATAACGCGTTCACTATGCTGCTTGTAGTAGCTAACCCGCAATCCTATTTTTCTTATTCATCATTAGACATACTCAAGCGTTAGCTTCATATTAGACTTCCTAATACTTATATCTATATTCGATGCTAACAATGACGCCGGTGGATAGACTACCATGAAATAACTGACCGTCGAGAAAGTCACGAATATAACCGACAAGCTAATGGGCCCTTCGCAGGAAAAGGTTTTTCGCCGCAAAAAGCGGAAAACTGGAATCCAGCAAATGAGTAAAAAAAATATATTCACTGACAAATTAGTATACGTACACAACGTACACCACAGTAGTCTGGGATTTCTCTATTACGTAATAGTTTTTGTCTTTGTATCTTGCAGCTTTAGTTATTTTTAATTAAAAGAGATTTTAAAAGGACCGAAAGAACATTTTGGACTACGCTACAGATCGTTCTGTTAGCACAGTCTTGACTTCGTAATCACTTTCTTTGACTTCGGCAACTCCCAACCAAAATCTCCAACCTAACCGAGACAATGCGCTACGATACAGCCGAGATCATGACAAGAGAATGGGCTACATTACACTGGAAGTAATTTTATATAGATACAGATCTCCATGACCTGTGTACGTCTAATATAAAAGATCTCCGAACCACTCTCCTCAAATAGATCGCAATCTTCACTTGACCTTCAACTGTTACTATTTCAGAATTAAAAACCGAATTCAAAGAAAACTTGGCTACCAGTCACAAAACTAGAAAAATAAAAATAAAAAAAAGTGAGAACGTGAAACAGGTTAGCAATAACCATAAACAGGAGATTCTACAGGAAATAAAAGTGAGAAAGGAAATTATTATTATCGACCGTTTAGGAACTGTAGGCTACGAAAGGGATGAAATCATTTATCGAATAATTGGTGGAAGAGTTAGTGTGTTTTAAGATTAAATCCAAACAAGAATTAGAGAAAAATATATCGAAGCTAGGCCTATATTACGAAAAATTGCTAAATCTCGAGACAAATTGTGTCCTGTATTAGATGAAGAGTTTGTGCCCGTAGTACAGATAAAACAGTATCTGCAGCATCAACAGAAACTTCGGACATGTGTTTCATATTTCATCCAAGCCTGCAGGCTATAAATACTTAAAATACCACTATAGGGAAATTACCTAAGAAGAAGTTCTTGGTAAAGAAACACAGGACACAAATACGTGTGTAGGCTTAATATGCACTACAACTGTGTTTAAAAATCGCTATACTAGCTTTGGACTAACGACGAGCGAATATCAATATAGCCTGTACGCTTTCCAAAGCTGTTATCCATGAAAAAGCTAAACGGCGTATCGTGAACAAAATACAATTGAACACCGAAACAATTAATAATATTATCTGACAATGGGCACTGACTTTAGTCAATGGGCACAGTTGAAAATTTGTGCCAGACCAGGATTAGCACCCGAGTCCCCTGGTTACTAGGGAGAGGCAATGATCACTGAGTCCGAATTACGCAGTGGGCAACTTAATTGCACCAACTGCCCGAGCATGCCGTTCATCAGATCCAAATTCTCAATTTCTCCATAGACTGCTAAAGCAGTGCTCCTTGAACATTATCCTCCTCGCCTTAATTATACAGTATATGGCGAAAAAAATAAAAAAAACAGACATCGAATATATACAAACTTGGCCTTACGAACATTGCAGACACACGTCGCACTTCAAAGAATTGACCGTTGCATTGTTTACTATAGACCACGAATCAAGTAACGTAAAAAAAGCATTGCGTCTATTGAGATCATGATTCAGAGTTAAAAAACTCTAATAAGTCGCCTACATATTACAGTTGCTGCCGAAAGAGGAGAACCACTATCTTCCCACAAACGGAAATATAGTTAAAATTACGCTTCTATTTCGGCTAGTTTCGGCGCTTACTAAAAATTGTACTGAAAGTGGGTCGACAGAAGCGTCCGATCCAACGCGTCGGCTTTGACCCGTGACGTAAGGGTGTTGTGTGTGACGTCATGACGGCGCGTTATTTTATTTACTTTTCTGATCTGTTCGTTCTATCTCGTGAGATTTTTTTTAAATTTAAAAACACTTATTACTTATTTTAATTATCTGTTTCCTCTAATTTCTGTTTTAGTTTATTATATTTATCTTTCTGATCTGTTCGTTCTATCCCGTGAGATTTTTTTTTTTTAAAGACAAAAAACACTAATCAGCTACTGAAGCAGCTTTATCTTCTATGGGTTGCAGGGGTTACGACCCCTGGGGAGGTGGGTGGGTATTCATGCATGGCTGTCTTCACTTACACGTTGTAGCTACGCAAGGCGTCTAAATTTGTTTATATTTAGCTTGCCCCCCACCCAAAACACCCCATTTCCCGCGCTTGTCCCGTTAGTGTCATTAGGCTTCTTGCGGAAAGTGTGTGTGTTTGTTTTTGTTTCCGCTATATTTGTGACGTCAGGGGTCAAAGCAGACGGGTGCGATCGGACGCTTCCGTATTTCCCTTAGATCTCGGGCTACACTACCCATCGGCCTGTCATCACAACCAAAATTTCATTCAGGAGGGGGGGATTTCCTGTATCTCTCTCTAGGCAAAACTGTCAGTTATTGTAGATTGACTGTCAGTCTCAACTATAAGATTTACTAATGATAAACACTTTCGAGACGGCTCATAATTTTAGAATAGTTCTCTTCGTCTTACTTGGCATAAATTGTTCGCTGGCGTCCCTACAGCTAGCTCCCTCAGTGTCTGCTTCTGCCATCGCACCACGCTAGTCTGTTGTTGTCTTAGCAGACCGAACGCACCGCACATCCGACACCTTCGGAACCACTCAATGGCCAGTTAGCAACTGAGCCGGGCACTGTTTACATCGTGAATGGAAAACTATGCAAAGATGTACACTCAAATGGCACGACTGAGTAGCACACACACACAGTAATATCTGTGGAATGTCCATCGACACGCGTGGAACGAAATTCTTTTCGCGAACGTACAACGTCTCCGAAAAAAATCTCGTGACTATATTCCGCCATTACGGCCAGGTTCTCATTCAAATGAGCAAAAAATGGTACATTTGGAAATTTTTTTGAGACAATGAAAATATATTCGAAGGATCTGTTTGGGAATTACGAGTGATCATACTATGAGCTTTATTTTAGATTTTCAGTAAAAAAAACGGCGCCCGTAATTATGATTTGATCAAGGGCCTACGAGTCTGAAGTACGTAGAGTGCGTGCAGTGTGCCCCCTCAGATGTTACCTGAAATCAAAAATGGATAACATCAGTTGATACTACATTATTTCTCTGAAATTAAAAATGGATAACATCAGTCGATATTACATAAAATTTATGGGAGCGCATACCGAACCGCAATGAAACAACCTTAAATTTAACGATACAGTGCTAATTCGAACTTTGAGTTCGATTTTTGGGGGTTTGTTTCACTCCTTATGCCCACACAAAAGTTAGTTAATATTAACAAATGTCATATTATAGCTATAAGCTCCTAAGAAAAATGTTTACTTTTCGGGGTCCGAGGTAGAAGTTAAGAGGTTGAATCACTTTTAGTTTATGCTGCATGCCGTTCTGAGAAAAAAAAAACGTTTCTCGAAAAAAAAGTGTTCAAAGTTTAGGGAAAACTTTTAGTTATATTATTACTTCGATTTGCATGAACTGAGTGTTACATATATATTTTTAAAGTCGCTGAACAGGAAGCTGAAGTCAGATTTTCAATATTCAAAACGGCTAATCCAATACGGAGGGCACAGGATTATGTTTTGACCAAATTTTACCAAAAATGCATTTTCGTTATTTACGTTTAGTCTGCAATTCAAGGAGTGCTTATGAGCCCTACCTCTAGCTCGAATTGTTCCTACATAGCAATTCCCTGTTCTTCTTGGCTGGAAAGGCCGATCTGCGTAACTTGAATATGCAGCACTCGTTATTCGTCAGTATTTTCGGCGAGTATGTTTGCATGCATTCTGTAGTATGAATCGTTTTGAGCACGTGTGACACGGGACGAGTTTTCATCTACATCTACATGGATACTCTGCAAATCACATTTAAGTGCCTGGCAGAAGGTTCATCGAATTACCTTCAGAATTGATAATTAATTGAAACCCTCAGATGCCGATAGGTGTTGTTGATACAATCTCGATGGGGACAGCTGAAAATGTGTGCCCCGACCGGGACTCGAACCCAGGATCTCCTACTTACATGGCAGACGCTCTATCCATCTGAGCCACCGAGGACACAGATGAACAGCGCGACTGCAGGGACTTAACCCTTGCACGCTTCCCGTGAGACCCACATTCCCAACTGTCCACAATCAATATACGTAATGTACGTACTAGGTATTTGCCCATCCACTCATTACTCGGGCACCCTAAGGTGACGATTCCCGTAAGAGTTCGGGCAATCTTTGCGCATTCGCACAGACGAAGGTCAATGGCTGGGTAGCCTTTAACTACATATATGAAGATAGTAACTGTTCTCGAAGGAACAGATACCACTGATTACCGTGCAGCTTCTCTAGAATAAATGATAAATAATTGAAACCCTTAGCTGCCGACAGGTGTTGATATACCTCGATGGGGACAGCTGAAAATATGTACCCCGAGGTACATCAACACCTGTCGGCAGCTGAGCGTTTCAATTAATTATCATTTATTCTAGAGAAGCAGCACCGTCATCAGTGGTACCTGTTCTTTCGAGAACAGTTACTATCTTCATATACTTTCACAATTCTCTATTATTCCAATCTCGTATAGCGCGCGGAAAGAACGAACATCTATATCATTCCGTACGAGCTCTGATTTCCATTATTTTATCGAGGTGATCGTTTCTTCCTATGTAGGTCGGTGTCAACAAAATATTTTCGCATTCGGAGGAGAAAGTTGGTGACTGGAATTTCGTCGCAACGAAAAACGCCTTTGTTTTAATGATACCCATCCCAAATCCTCTATCATTTCAGTGACACTCTCTCCCATATTTCGCGATATAACGTGCTGCCCTTCTTTGAACTCCGACAGTCCTATCTGGTAAGGATCCCACACCGCGCAACAATATTCTAAAAGCGGACGGACAAGCGTAGTGTAGGCCTTCTTCCTGAGCAAGCGTTTCCGACTCAAGAGTGTCCCATGGCAACCGTCCGTCTGTGGTAAGTTCCTGTGGGACCAAACTGCTGAGGTCATCAGTCCCTAGCCGGCCGGTGTGACCGTGTGGTTCTAGGCGCTTCAGTCTGGAACCGTGTGACCGCTACGGTCGCAGGTTCGAATGCTGCCTCAGGTATGGATGTGTGTGGTGTCCTTAGGTTAGTTAGGTTTAAGTAGTTCTAAGTTCTAGGGGACTGATGACCTCAGAAGTTAAGTCCTGTAGTGCTCAGAGCCATTTGAACCATCAGTCTCTAAACATTATGCGTGGTGTCTGCTTGTTCTATATCGTGTCTCCCTACCACTTTCGCGCAACGACGCTCTGAGCGTGTTTTTTAGGAAATTGACTAGTTTGAACCTGGGACCTGTTGCTGGTAAGGAGACGCCAGACCACACATGACATGTAGAATTCAGAAGAGTTCAGTGAGACTAGCGATGATATAACCAAATACTTAATGATTTCAGCATCAGCTCCACTGCGCTCCGTGTAAAAGAATCTTAATACTAACTAAATTTAGTGGAAGTGGTTCAAGGCTTTCCTATTTTTAGTTAGCTGGTAAAATAACGTCGAAAAAGCAGTTAAGTTTACCATTGGAAATTTTATTCTAATCACAAAACATTGTTTATAAATTGCGCTATTGATAAAAGGAGATGTTTTAATACAGGATGGTAAAAACCAACAAAAATGTGAGCGAATATTCCCTGAATGGGTTTCCAAGTTCTATAATGGATCGAAGGATGACCTATGCCATATCACATCTATAATGTAGGTTTAAATTAAGTTTCACAAGAGAGAAAACTATCAAAATGGTCTACAGTGACTCTCAATTATCTTTAATTACTTATCTAACTTGTCGTAATTTACAGTGGCTGATGTGGCTTCTCAATAACTATATAACAGAAAAATCATCGCGTTTCAGATATTTACTTCAAGTGGCAAATGTGAACACCATGAGCTTTAATTGACGATCGACACTAGTATTACGCAAAAAAGGGATGTAACAGATGAGACTTCTGCAGTTCTGAGAGAAGCTTTATGCGCTGTTATGCGGCATCGCGTGCGTTCATTACCTTGTCAGTGTTCGTCAGGGGGCGGCGGACAGCACAGCTCCGCTAACCTCGCCGTCTCGGAAGTTACTCTCCCTAACTTCTCCTTACTACAATTTACCGAAGTTGGTTTTAAAAAAACTATCTGGCTGTGTTTTCATCTTACCAGTTAGGGTCTCAATGTTAACCTTAAGCTCCGCCTACAAAAATTCTGTCTATCCAATGAGAAACATTATACTTTTCGTGGTGGGGCAATGTTTTTAAAGTTTGCAACGTAACAGACGCGAAAAAGTCTCACGCTAAAACTTGCAGCTGGTGTGGTCCTTTTAGCGTTATCGTAAGATCTATACTGTTCTTCTGGAGGGCTCTATCTTTTAACATGGGCTGGGGGTTGGTCCTAACGTAACAGAGACGCGAAAAAGTCTCACGCTAAAACTTGCGGGTGGTGTGACCCTAGCAGTTAGCTGGCGACGTGGGTGTCCGTCCGTCCCTTATCGTAGGGCCTTTCAGCTTAACACGGTTCTGCTCTCGGCTTCTGTTCTCGTTTCTCCCCTCGGAACTGCGTCTGTCTCATGGTGGCAAGGTATGACATGCATTTAGGCATTCTTGTGTTAGTCTGTGATATTCCATTTGCTCACTCGTTACTCGTATTAATTTGGTTAATTTAATGTCACGATTTATTCGGAGCTATGTGACATACTACTGGATTTGCTTATCATGTCAGGGTTTTCATGGAAGGTGTTGGATTTGCCTGACACCTCACAAGTCCCTATGCTTACACACTACTTACAGTAACGTATGCTAAGGACAACACACACACACACACACACACACACAAAACCATACACAACCATGCCCGAAGGAGGACTCGAACCTCCAACGGGGGGAGCCGCGTGAACCGTGACAAGGCGTTTGAGACAGCGCGGCTACCCTGGACGGCTCATGGCAGCCATGACACTGCTTCAAACAATGGGCTGTAGAAACTTTTGTAACGCAAGGATTAAAAAAAACCTTTCCATTCCAAGAGTCTAGACAAGTACACCCTTAAAAAAATGCAATTACAAAGAAATTGAATTTTCGAACGTTTTCAATCAGAACCTGTCCTTAAGGAACACTGTTGATCAAATGTCACAGGGATTATGTACTCAGGTTTCACATGTGGGTTAACAGTTTCTAATCAACATACAGAAAGAGCAGGGCTTAAAACTTTGAAGTGTTAAATTTCAAGGGCTGTTCTCTTGTTTGCAAATTGTTTCACAGCGGAAATTTCTCTAGTTTTTTTTTTTGGTATAGGAAAAGGAAGATAGTAACTGGAGGAGGGGGGGGGCGAGAGGGGGAGGGGGAGGAATCTTGCGTCTCCCACCTTGGAATCTTCAATACATAATTTTTATTCATTACGAGATTCTCAGCCACTTATAGAAGTGATTTCCCTTGATTCTGCAAAACTTTCCCTTTAGCGAATCGTAGCAACTATAGGATTTGGTTCCTGCTGCATGACATGTCTCGGAACTTAAACTGACCAACTCATTTGCATAAAGAGCTAGCTAATCATCCGCTTCTTTACTTGCGTAGACTGTATGGTCTGCAAAGAATTTTTTTCTTTAATCGTTTTTTATGTCTTTTGTAAATAGCTACACTTTCTTAACTGTTCACGCTAATTAACGCCATTGAAGCATGGTCTTTTACTGAATGTTCTTATGACCAAAAAGCAATGCCGATAGCTGGAGTCCAAGGTTTTTGTTAATCAAGCCGTTTGTGGTCTTGTGGTGATATCTCCGTAGAATCTTTCATTCCCTAACGCATCTTTCTTTATATCTAATTGAGAAGCGAAATACCGGTTTTCATAGATGCAGACTTAAAATATTTTAATATAACGCAATAAATATTTCATTAAAATTTTTCATCCCCTTAGGATTGAAGTTCCAAAACGAGTGCAACATTGAAAAATTCTAACAGAGGAGCCAAATACGAATTCTGAGATATATTTAGTAATGCTTTCACAATGAAACATTTTCAGAAACATCTCACACCTTTTAGGGGTTGAATTTTCAAAAACAATTAAACATGTATTCTTCTATTTAGAACTGAGGAGCCAAATTCAAATCTTCATCGATTTAGTTCTAAAAATGCTTTCATAGTGAAATATTTCATAAAACTTTTCATCCCCTATTTCACTCTATTGGTGAGTTAAATTTCCAAAAACAACGAAACACTTTATTTTTACATCCAACCGAGAATTCAAATCCAATTTTCATAGATGCAGCTTTAAAAATGCTTTAGTAGTTCTTTAATAATGATTTATTTTCAAAAAACCTTCAGTAATTATTTTATTCCCCTAATGGAAGAATTTCGGAAAATGCTTAAAACCTGTTTTTTTTTTGTTTCTGACAAAGAAACCAAATGCCATTTTTCGTAGTTTTGTAGTTCTAGCTTCAATAGGGACATATTTTAAAAAACCCTTTCAACCCGTATCACACCCCCTTAGGAGTGGAATTTCGAACAATCTCTTCTTAAATGATGCTTACAGCGTAAGATTTACACCTTCATCAAATTTCAAGTTCGTATACTTTGCAGGTTGGGCTGGAAGGCGATGAGTCTGCGAATATGTGTGCCCTTATTGCACCTCATGGGAGGTTGTAGTTCCAAAAACAGTGAAACACGTATCTTTCAATAACACAATTTTCATAGATTTAGCTTTAAAAATTCTTTGACACTGAATTATTTTCATAAAACATTTCATCCTATATTCCACCCCTTTTATGGGTTGAATGTATCAAAAACAGAGAGACATTTTTTTTTACTTCAACCGAGAAGCCAAATTCGGGTTTCATATTGAAAAAAAAATGCTTTCATAATTAAATATTTCATGAAACATTTCATCCTCTATGAAATGAGTTATGGTAGTGACACACCAAAATCACAATAGTAATCTGTTGTAGTTGCTACATATTTTATTACAATCGAAAGCATTATAAAATCACAATCACAATAATACAGGAGACTGCCTTATAAGGCCAGATCAGTTGGAAAAATAATAAATAAATTTCTTTACATGGAACAAGACCCGTAAAACTTGAAACTTGGATATGACTAGGCAAATATACTTAGTTAGCTTTACTTAAATAGTACAAATGTCCATAGAATTCCCAGCAGAACTCTCATTGCTTCCAATAAGCTGAGAAACAGATTAAGCGTAAGAACACAGATTTTTTAACGTTTGTCTAGCCAACATTCGTAAACAAAACTATATACAAATGACTAAAACAATTAAGGAGGTGCTTTAATTTTGACCAAACCGATCTTCAAACTTGCTTACTCAGTTGATTAATCAACAATATTCTTAGAATGATTACAACTAGAACATGATCATATGACAATACGCCTAAAATGAGGTTGCTTCAAAATTTCGTGTGAATTGGCGATAGACATGAGCAGACAAAGGATTCAGATCAATACGAGAGATCCACGAGACAGGGAATGACATAGAAATATACTCAACTTTGAAATGCAACTGAAATTCGGATGCTATAATCCTCCACCAGAAAGATGGAATCACGCAAAAGTGACAACATAACCCAAGATGTAAAGGAGAGGACATGGCCTTAAATATCTCTCTGCCCCCGTGATGCTCTGCTCCCAGTATGCATGCGTCGACCGCTGCCAATTATCTCTAACACAACAGACATCAACGGCAGACAATATTCTGAGATATAAACTACACAACTTTATCTGGAGAACAGGTGAGCAATACAACTGAACTGAAACAAATGAGCCTCCGCGAGTTATTTGGCCAGTGCCAGAACTTAATCTTTGATTAATAAGTTCGCTAAAAATCATGCCGAAGTGAAGATGACTTTATCTCCGGGTTCGGCATATTAGGGGCAGTGACAATGAAGTAGCCGACGCTCTCAGCCGTATGTTCGCGGGAGAGTCTGGGGAAGGCAAGGGCCACGTGGAGACGGATCTTGGGGCGAATTTCTTTCTCTCCGAGACACCCGGTTCCTTCTGCGACTTAGCTGGTAAACAGGATGAGGACCCTAGGTGGGGACCGATTCGGCAGCAGTTGGTGGATGGCGAGGTCGTTACTGGCTATTGCCTTCGTGGGGGCCTCTTGTGTAAAGGGGGAGACAGCCATGGTGAAGTCAAGATCTGTATTCCACAGGAACTAGTTAGCATGGTACTCATGATTCGACGGTCGGGGGTCATTTGGGGTTCTACAACACCTACACCCGGAAGAGGAAGTCGTCCTACCCCGGTGGAAGTTAGTGACGAGATCGCCGTTGCTGCACTGACTACGCAGCATGTGCCCCGGGTAGAGCTCGTGCAGTGAGACGATAATCATCCATCCCATGGTCAACACCACAGATATTCTGCGATTTACTTTACTCTGATACCCGTACAACATCCAGACAGTGCAGCAACTGAAACCTCACTATGCGCAGCAACATTATGAATTCGCTCTTCGGTTTCTGGCGCGGATCGAAGTTGGTGACGTATAGCTGGGTAATATTCTGTACAGTGAAGAGGCTGATTTTATACTACAGGGTGCAGTGAATAGACAGACCTGCCGAATTTGGGGTACTGTTAAATCGCGTGTTGTGCATGAAGAGCCGTTGCACTGACCCTATGTGATGGTGTGAGGTGGATTCACAAGCATCTTTATTCTCCATCCGTTCTTCTTTGAAGACAATTCACCATAAAGACCTGTCAGGTGTACCGTGACGTCTGCACGTTATCGAGACCTCTCTGTACAGCATGTGAGTCCGCTTTGGACTTTCTGTTATGTACACGACCAGTAACGCTCTTGTCCTTGTGCCTCCTTTGCACTTAGATTTCCGAAGATGGAAGTAACTCCAAAACGCGTCATGCATACTTTGCATTTGATCCGGTGACCTCGCTGTTTGGTCCTCTCTTCCCAAATCAACCAATCATACTTTGCAACAACCAATAATATCATTCTTCACCTGCTGTGTGGGTTTTTATGCTATCTGATCAGCAGACCTAAGCATATTAATAGAACGAGTATCGCCTGTGGTCAAAATTCGACCAATTGCGTCAATGAATCTCATATGCGATGGATAATGTCATGTATCTTAAAGTGAAATTTTAGCCGCAGAACTGATCCCTGGCAAATGCTGCGTTGTAGCTACGTGTGTCTATGAAACAGTTCTTTAATTTCTCTTTAATTAATCAAGCATTTAAAGGGAGTCTTTGATACACTACGTTGACAAATTAATTTTACCCTTATGACAACACAATGTGAATGCCATTGTATCGTACAAGGTCATCTCAGACGCGAAATAATTTGCATTACAATATCTGCGTTGTAAATTCATCAAAGCGCAATTACAGTTCTCAAAATTATTTGTAATTATGTTCCATGCACATTTAATTGTATCTTTTAGAACGACAATAGAATTATCGTTACTGACATCTGACAAAAATTGTGTGTCTCTAGCTCTTCGTCTTTCAGCCCGACCCGTTAATGTTCTTTTTCGAGGCATAGCCTAAAACATGTACAGTTTCGTTACAATACAGGACGTCGTAGCTACTCAAAATGCAGATACTGAAAATTAGGAACACACTACATTTGGTGGTGACGGCGGAAAATGAACACAGAGTTAGTTCCGTTTTCTCTTTGACCAAAGTAAGTGAAAAAACGACGTTAATAAAGAACGTTTGCTGTCCCCGACGACTTCGTTACTACGTTTCGTTTTCCACTGTTGACAACTTCAACGACATAGCAGCTTCGGTCCTGGAAGTTGGTAGCAGTGTCAGAGACAAAGGAAAAGTTTTCACATGTGTGTGCTTCTATTTACCTATCCTAATGGTTATGGACACACATGATGGTTTCCTTTTGTTCACATCTACGGCGAAGTTCCTTACCCGTTATGCAAGTTTGATTTGTCATATTGTATAATTAATTTTAAGAATCAGTACTTCAATTTTCGATAAACAGATGCGTTATCATTATGAATGTTCACATTGCTATTACTTTCTCCACGCAAAAACTGTGTCTGCCTAGCTCTGCATCTTTCACTCTGACCCGTTAGCATTCTCCTTCTAGGCATACACTAAAACATATATGGTTTCCGCATACTAAGGGAAATCGGAAGTCTTACATATTCAAAGTGAAGAAATTACAAATTCGGAACTTACTTCAAAGTTTCTGATAATGGCAGCAAACGATCACGTAATTACTTTTACACAAAACTAAGCGAAATAACGACGCCAATATACAACGCTATTTACAGACATCATCACTGACTTAGCAGTTGCCGCATTTTACATGCCAGATATGCATGTTGTACTGCAAATCCATGTAAGCACGAAAGCCCCTAAAATACGATCTCACGAAATGTTGTCACTTTCATTTGTCAATTCTACTGTAGCACTTGATCTGTGCGCTAGGCAGAGGTTGGCAGCTCTAAAGTTTTCAATTTTCAGGCATTGGAGATTTTAATGCATGATAGAGAATGAAAGATTAGTGTTACGAATGTGAAAGCTCCTATTTCCTTTTACGACTCTTAATGGCTCTAGGAACAACTAAGGATGAACAGAGATATGGAAAGGAGAGAGGTTAGGGTTCAACAACCCATACACAATGAGATCTACAGTCTGGGCAAAATAAATCTGGCACAGAAAATAATCATAGTAAGACTCATGTGGGATTACAGTTTTTATGCACTACAGTACCTGTTTGGTACCATTTTGCCACTAAGTTTTGCATTGTACACTTTGCTGGAGATTTTACCAAAATACTTCCAGACAATCTCTTACACTAACAGTCCTGCGCATGTTTTCCATGAACTTTTTTGTTTGTTTGTGTGTGATGTACTCATCTAGTCTGTAAACACATGTGCTCGTCTTACTCACTCAAACGTAATGACACACGCAAGTACTCAACACAGCATGAGTGAGAGACACTTGCAGACTTGTACTAACAATCGATTGGTGCATCAAAATCACGGTTTCCAGCTTTTTTTATGATGAGCAGCCCCCTGTTTATTAACAACAGTCAGTTCCGTGTCAAGTCTTACAAATATTTGCTGTTGCCTTGAAGAAATCATCAATGCATACCTAGAGCAAGACAGTCAAATGAGATCTGAAACTCCATCCGTTTCCTTAAGGGATACAAGACAATTTTTAAAAAATCTCATTTGAAGACTAGATGCTTTCCAAGCATTCTTAAATACGAGACATTTATGTTTTATTAACAAATTTTTTAGCAGCTACGTGCATAGCGTAAGCAGACTATAATCATGATGATTTTTTGAATCTCATTACAAGTATAACATTCATTCTTACTTTTCTGAATTTCTCATTAATTAACTAACAGAAATGATAGTTACCAAATAATATGGACTCAAATTTGTTAATAAAAATTTATCTATTTATTTTTAATTACTATCTGCATGAAAATCCAAGTACTCACAAATTAAATTTTGTTACACAAATGTGAAACATCAGTTGGAAAAAACAAAACATTATTTGAATCTAGAGGTTTATTTATTTACTCAGGCCAGAAGCCATACAAAATTCTACCATATTATGTGATACCACTAAAACCACAATTTACATGGTTTACATAATCAACTACATGATCTTGGCCCAGAACTGGGCCACAGTAACTGCACTGCCTTCAGTCTTCATCAGCTATCCATCACTACACGACTGCACAACTCAGGGCAGCATAAGCAGTGGCACAGGTGATCCATTCTTTGTTGTCCTCTACATTTTACAGAGCCATTCCACTGGAAAATTTCCATTTGACAAGATTGTCCCTGGATTTACAAACACCCGATCTTAGCTTCTTTAGTCATCTTGGCTGATCAATCTAAAGTACTTCCAGACGGTGGAAACGCAGAAAGTTTACCCACCTTTGAAGGGTGTCACATCTACCTGCCCACAGTTGTTCTCTGCCAGTGCATAGAGACATATATATAGTGTGGACGTTTAAGTAAAGAAACTACTTCTGGAGTTCACCCTGTATCTTGGTGGTTTATGGCCATGGAGTATATAATTTTTTTATCATTTAACAAAAAGTATTTTGCATGTGTCATTTTCACACTAACACTAATTAAATATAAAGAGTTTGCCATTAGGTGGCGACAATGGTAAGTAGCGGACGAGAGAAACAGATTGCAGACGTCAGGCAGTTAGCTTGGGCCTCAGTCAATAAAGCCTCATTCAAACATTAGTCGATTTTTGTCTGCATCGTAAAGTTGTTCTTGATTGAAGATGTCAGTTTATGAGCCTAATTCTCGTCATTTGCAGGTGGTGTTACGATTGTGCTTCAATATGAAGGAAACACAAGCTGAGCCTCATCGAATGCTCTCAAGTACATACGGTAAGGACGCTATTAGTGAAAGAACGTGTCCTGAGTGCTTTCAACACCTCAAGAACGGTGATTTTATCGTCGTAGATCGGCATAGGGGTGGGAGAGAGAATGTTTTCGAAGATGCAGAATTGGAGACATTGCCGAGTGAGGACTAGCGTCAAACTCAAGAAGAATTGGCACCATTAGTGGGGGAGGGGGGGGGGACACAAAGCCATTTCAAAACATCTCAAGGCTATGTGCATCATTCAGAAAGAAGGAACTTGGATCCTGCGTGAGCTGAAACCAAGAGACGTTGAACGGCATTTGTGTGTTTGTGAGCAGTCGCTTCAGAGACAAAAACGGAAGGGATTTCTGCATCGCATTGTGACCGGGTACAAAAAATGGGTTCATTACGATAACCCTAAATGCAAAAAATCATAGGAATATCCCGGCTTCCATGTAGATGGCCAAACCGAATATTCGCAACTCCAAAATCACACTCTGCATTTGTTGGGACCAGCTCAGCGTTGTGTAGTATGAGGTGTTAAAACCAAGTGAAACCATCACAGGTGCTCGTTATCGAATGCAATTAATGTGTCTGAACAGAGCATTAAAAGACAAACTGCCGCAATACATGGAGAGGGACGATAAAGTGATTTTGCAGCACGACAACGCTTCACCCCTCGTTTCAAAGGAGGTCAAAAACTTGGAAATGTTAAAATGGGAAGTCCTACCCACCCGCCGTATTCTCCAAACATTGCTCCCTCTGACTATCACTTGTTAGGTCATGTGTAACCAATTTGTTTCATTAAAGCATCAAATATTGGGGCAAAAAGGCAGAAGCAAAGTTTTACACCTCGTATGATTCAATATTTGTTAATTTCCATTTCCTTTTTTCAATAAATATGATATTTAAAAAACCTGATGCCGAGATCTGAACCAATCTTTCAATGATTTTGCACCTAAATTATACTTGCTTTATACTTGTTAGTGCCCAGAAATCATCTAATTTTAATAGGACATTTCAATTTTTTTATATGTCTTATTGCTTTACGAAACTCCTGTCCTGGCACTGACCTTCAAATCTTACAAATCTGCCAAAAATTTAAGATGACCAGTCCTTAACATACCATTGTAAAGACATCTTCAAATTTGAAGCTTCTATTCTGAAGCTTCTATTTTGAAGAAAATCTCTGCACTCTCTTTGCTCTTTTGCAAGCACTGCACGCTGAGTACAGGACCCTCTTCCATAACTATCATTGTCGATCTACAACTAGCAACAATACAGGCTGCAAATGACAAAATACATTGACCTAAGCAATTTTGTGAAAGGGCAGATTATTAGGGTCCAGCGACTCTGATTGAGCACCTCTGAAATGGTGAAGCTGGGTAGCCATTAGTGTTGTGTGAGCATTTATGGAAAGTGGTTGACGAACAGTGAAACAACAATTAGACAACATGGTGTTGGATGTCCCTGCTGCATCACAGAATGTGTAGGTCAGAGGCTTGCCCAATCTGTAAATCAGGGTAGGTGCAATCTGTGGCAGAACTGATGACAGTAGAAGACTGGTGCAAGCTGAAGTGTTTCGGAGCACACCATTCAGTGGGGACATTCACATGGACTTACAGGGCAACTATGGTAGTAATCAAAGGCACCCTGACGGCTGAGAACATTATTGTGCACCTCCAGCATGTCTTCGCACTTCGTGGCCTCATTTAGCAGAATAACTGACGGTGTCACAAAACTAGAACAGTGCTACATTCGTTTTAGGAGCATAAAAGTGAATTTACATTCATGTCTCGGCACCAAATTTGCCTGATGTGAACCCATAGGAACACGTGGGGGCACTTTTTGTCACCTTTCTTGGCTTATCTTGGGTCATACAAAGTCTAAATTTTGAAGAAGAGAGCAGACATCGTACACCTTGCAATGCTTTAGTCTCTCCCCCTGAAAATAGGTATTTTAGTCACACTAGCAACAAGTAAACAACATACATTTCTGCTCTGTCTGATCCATTAGCTACACTTAGTGATACTCTAAACATAATGTTTGTGTTCTTTAAACAACCTTTCTTGTGGTTCTGACATACCAGTTCCTTCTGACAAACTGATGAGCCCTTCATATTACCATACTACTGAAAATAATTCCCGATCATCTCCTGTATATTTTCAAGTTACCAGACTTCAGCGATTACTTAACAAGGTTTCAGGTCACACTATCAGATCCCTTTTGCCTAGTTACATACATTACATTAAACTGGATATGTTGTTACCTACTAGTTACCCTATCAAACATTTACAGGGCGGCTTCCTACATTCATAAAGAAAAGTCTTTTCTGAACACGACTATGTCATTTCAGATAAAACTCTCAAGCTTTTAATAGTGTCTCTACCACTTGTCTTCAGGGATAAAATGAGTGTCACGGTTGGTTCTGTATTCTGCTTCTTACACGGGCAAGTCAGCATGGTCTGAAACCTACCACAGGAGAGTGTCGCAGAACTAAATGGTGTCACATGCTGAGGGACACCAAAACCACATTTGAAACTGCCAGTTCCGCCTCGCTGTAAGTGTCAGTCATTCCCTCCTGTTACGCATCTATAAACAAAGCGTCATCTTGCCCCCCACTCTGGAATTTTCTAGATTCTGCTGATCTTCCTATATAAGCAGGATAGTGTGCCAGTCCCAAGTAAGTAATTTTATTGCTGAATATGATGGCAGAGAACTGTTAAAAGCTCAACAATTTTATTCAAAATGATGGAACTTGAATATTGACAAGTCTTTGTTTAATTTTTCTATCAACACCTCCCCTCCCCAACACACACACACACACACACACACACACACACACACACACACACACACACACACACACTAATGACAAACTGCAAGAAGGTACCTGACGAGTAAAAGCTATAGAAAGAACACTGTCATGTTATCTTTCTGCTATAAAAGCAGAAACACTCTTCCAAAACACTTCCCAATATCTACTGCTCGCAATCTTTTCAATTTTATTTTATTTTTAGGACAATTTCACCTAATACTGAGCCTCTATTTAAATATTTCTTGTGAATGTTTCCCAAATTAATCCATTTATTGAAGTGCATCAATGTATCATCTGACCATATTCTGTATATCTTGTGTGATGTCAACTATTTTTGCTTTTCCCCCACAAGCAAACCAATTAGTTCTGTAAAGCTGTCTTACTGGTGCCATTTTTATACATTCTAGTTTTTTTACCAGGAGCTGAGATAACTGAGTATGGATAACCTCAAAAGTTTATTCCTTAACGAAACAATTAATTGGCATTCATTCAATGCCATAAATATGAGGGGAATTCAATATGTAATGCAACAAATATTTCTTTCTCCACAAATTTTGGTCGAGATATGCGCAATTTGTTGTGGGAAATTGTGGAATATTGCCACTTCTGCCACCATAGCTCATCAAGTTTGATAGGTGGCAGTACTGTGTGTAGTCTTCAAAATGGTGTCTGTAACCAAGGAGTATTCCCGGGAGGGAGCTGTCACTGCGTTTCTTTTGGCAGGATGTCTACAGAGACCTGGCAGTGAACAAAAGCACAGTGAGTCACTGGGCAGGCATTCGTCACCATCGCAACAAGGTTAAGCAAACCTATCTGATCTCCCACGTGCCAGCAGTTGCGCACAGCTAGGACTCCTACAATCTTGGAACTTGCACTCTCAGTCGAGGTGGGTGACTGTTCACAATCAAAACACTTCACTGCTCAACTGGACATCTGTTGATAGTGATGTCACAGTCATCCACTAGATGGGTTACTCAAAGATGTGTGCCCACTGGATTCCACACCACCTAACAGAAGACCATAAAGAGCAAGGAAGGACCATCTGTGGAGAACTGCTTGCGTGTTACGAGGCTGATGACAATTTTTTGTCAAACATCATCACAGGCGATGAAACATGGGTTCGTCACTCTAAACCGGAAACAAAACTGCAATCCACAGAGTCGTCCCACGCCACTTCTCTGAGGAAAAAGATCAAAGCCGTACACCCGGCCATTAAAGTCACGGCGACAATGTTCTGGAATTCTGAAGGGATTATTCTGTCTCATGTCCTCCCTTGCGGTGCAATAATTAACTGACATTTATTGCGCTACACTCAGGAAATTGAAGAAACGACTTCAGGGTGTTCGTTGCCACAAAAATGCAAACAAAATTCTGCTTCACCATGACAATCCAAGACCTAAAACAAGCCTATATCCAAGAGGAGCTGCTCACGAAACTGCATTGGACTATTGTTCCTTATACAGCCTACTGACAATCTCACACATTCCGACTTCCATCTGTTTGGCTCAATGTGGCTTGCACTCCGCAGGAAGTATGTGGAAGATGGTGCAGTTATTGGTGCAACAGGATATTCACTCTGATGTCAACCAGCAGAGTGGTACACGCAGGCATACAGGCGCTCCCAGTAAACTGGCATAAGCCCATCGCATTGCCCATAGATTATTTTGAGAAACATGGTTTTACAGAGAAACATGTTTTTACAACCAAGAGGATGGGAAACAATATGGTTACTGGCATCTTAAATAAGAAACTTGCTTTCAGGAAAAATTTTGTTGCATTACTTATTGAATGCCCCTCATATTTCCAGTACAGTAACACTTTTTGTTAAGTAAATAAAAACTTTTCTTTAACTACTGTACATAGCACAATCATTACATCTTAGCATGAAATACACTGGCTGTGCAAGTAAGTTTTAATTGCGTGGTAAAAATTTAACTGCTGTTCTTTAAACATTTTCGTTGTTTAAATGTTCAGTGTATTTTTCTTCTTATTTTCTTGCATATACGAGTACGTGTTAGCAGTGCGTGAAGAAAGGCAATGGAAAACAACATTGTAAATCTTTATACATATTTTTGAAGACTTCCACAAGGGCTGGATTGGGTTGGAAGGGGGCAAGTGAAGACTAGGTTAGTCGAACAATTTTTTATTCAGAACACACATTTGAAGAAAAGAAATGTGAGTTGGGATCTTGGCTAGAATCAGACAGCCACTGCTCTGAAATTGCAGTAATATTTGACTAATGGTGTATGGAGCATTTGTTTAAGTGCATCTAAGGAAAATATTTAGCCAACATAGTCTGTACACTGAAACCTTAGCAGGGTTTTTCCTTTAATATAGTAAAGTTGTGTCACAATCATGGCTGAATAGGAAGTACAGATAACTGCTGATCATTAGAATGTACCACTCGCTCTCTTTAAATGTGTTTCTGTACTGTGTTACAATCAACATTGTGTTCTGAACTTATTTTGTGTGTAAGTGTCGTTAATATGAAACCACTGGTCGTTAACCCGACCCCAACAATTATGATCTGTTAACTGAATGCATCATGTGCCGATGTACAACATTCAATGCTCATACAACAGCCATGTGCAATTATTAATCTGATGTGGCACTAAAATCATCATTGCACTGCCATGGTATAGTATTAATAATGGCTGCTTGAAACGGGTAAGGTTTTATTGTACATGGGAGTGGCAACTCATTAAATAGTGAAGGTGCAAATGAGCAATGTGGATATGCAGATTGCCTTAATTGAAAGTGTCTAAACTATGGTTTGAAGTTTTCTTTCCAAGTTACATCAGAAAAATCTCTTCAGTGTTGACCAACCCTAGAATCACAGTGCCATTCTGTAGCATCACATCTCCAGTTTATTAGTACACATTGTAACTGCATCTTTTACACGTGTTTGAACAAACAATAAGCTAATAAGTATCACAATAAATTCTGCATCAGTAAGCAGTATGTGCATTATTATTGAAACAGCTGTGAGCCCTAATGCAAATGTTTTGTGCATTATATACTCATAGTTATGGGTGTAGTCGAATTAAGTCGAGTGATGCTGAGGGAATTAGATTAGGAAATGAGACACTTAAAGTAGTAAAGGAGTTTTGGTATTTGAGGAGCAAAATAACTGATGATGGTCGAAGTAGAGAGGATATAAAATGGAGACTGGCAATGGCAAGGAACGTTTCTGAAGAAGAGAAATTTGTTAACATCGAGTATAGATTTAAGTGTCAGAAAGTCATTTCTGAAAGTATTTGTATGGAGTGTAGCCATGTATAGAAGTGAAACATGGACGATAAATAGTTTGGACAAGAAGAGAATAGAAGCTTTCGAAAAGTGGTGCTACAGAAGAATGCTGAAGATTAGATGGGTAGATCACATAACTAATGAGGAAGTATTGAATAAGATTGGGGAGAAGAGACGTTCGTGGTACAAATTGACCAGAAGAAGGGATCGGTTGGTAGGACATGTTCTGAGGCATCAAGGGATCACCAATTTAGTATTGTAGGGCAGCGTGGAGGGTAAAAATCGTAGAGGGAGACCAAGAGATGATTACACTAAGCAGATTCAGAAGGATGTAGGTTGCACAGGATAGAGTAGCATGGAGAGCTGCATCAAACCAGTCTCAGGACTGAAGACCACAACAACAACAGTTATGGGTACTAATTAACAGTTTTACTAGGCACATATCATCCTTGTATTTGACTTCACGACGATGCATGCTGATAGCCAACATACAAATCTTGCTTTTTTGATTAATTTTCATGGTACTTAATGTTTTCATCTGTTTAGGGTTGAGCCGGCCGAAGTGGCCGTGCGGTTAAAGGCGCTGCAGTCTGGAACCGCAAGGCCGCTACGGTCGCAGGTTCGAATCCTGCCTCGGGCATGGATGTTTGTGATGTCCTTAGGTTAGTTGGGTTTAACTAGTTCTAAGTTCTGGGGGACTAATGACCTCAGCAGTTGAGTCCCATAGTGCTCAGAGCCATTTTTTTTGTTTAGGGTTGTATGTATTTTATGTACACGAAGATGCGTGTGTATTATAGAGCTACTTAGTGCACTTAGGCTCCCATACTGTGTAACACACTATTAACAAGTTGTCAGCTTTTTTTCATGTTCCATGTTACCTCATTAATTATTTACAGTGCAGGCATATACGAACTGCTCAACAATTATTCAAGATTGTCATGTTTTGTATTCTACATGCCAAATTCTCACAGAACCAATAAATGTGTGTTCTGTTCGAGCTAATGATGGTGGCGGCTGAGTGTGCATAAAGTGTGCTTGCTTTGTCAATGTGTGCATTTTCTTTGATGAAAAAGGCTTTCACCGAGACAGCTGCATGTGTAACAGTCTCTTCATTGGTCTTTATGTTGTGCCTGTCTGCAACTCAATGGATCATCTTTACGTTGAGTAGCAATCTATCCTATCTGTTGTATGGTTCTTATTACAAAATGGAGTTTCTAGTGATTAGTTATCATATATACGATGTCCCAGGAGGAATGGTCATTTGTCAATGATCTATCAGGAATGATCATTTGAAGCACAAGAGTCCGGTAAACAATTCTTTTATGTTTTGTAATAAATGTGCAGAGTCTTTTTGTTTAAGTTTATTCCACAATGCTTAAAACTTGTGGCAAACATTGAACATGATTTTATCCAGATTCAAGCTGTGTGTGTGTGTGTGTGTGTGTGTGTGTGTGTGTGTGTGTGTGTGTGTGTGTGCGAAAAAAAGGCACGAAAACATTACGTTGTAATTCTCACTATTGTGAACTATGTTGTGCACAATGAAGACGCACATAAATCAATGCTTGTAACAATCTATGGGCACATTTATCTCGAAACTATTACTATCAATATTTTTCAAATCACACACTAAGAAAAGTTCATGAGGAAAACATTATGTGACATTTAAAGTAAATCACATAATCAAGACTTCACAAGAGATTCCAAAGACTCAGAAGAACTCTGAACAGCATATGCAGTACACCAAGAATGATTGAAATTTTCATCTTTTAAAAGTTCATGAGGATGATTTTATTTTCAGCCAGCTGAAATAGAAGGAATGTATGTATGTATATTTAGATTTACTTCATACACAGAACAATGATTTTTCCTCTTACTATTAATAGAAGGTAATCTACCAATCCATACAGCAGAATGATTCTGCAAACAGCTTCAAACGCTGGTTCTCGAAATTGTCTCAATAGTGTTCTCCAGAAACAATGTCACCTTCCCTTCAGCGATTCCCATTTGAATTCCCAAAGCGCATCTGTAATCGACGTAATGCCAGTTCGTCCCAGTGGACGCTTTTCTCTCTGAAACGGTTACATTGATCGTCTGCAAGCCCTTGTCGCGTGCTGCGGTATGCGGAGACACTTCAAGCAGCTCAGCAGAAGACAGTAGAAGCATCCAAGTTGATGCAATCGGCCAGTAAGGAGAGCTACATTTCATATTTAGTTATCGATTATTGAATTATTGGCCGGTTTGGTGCCTTGGATATGACCGAGGACCTTAAGATTTTGAATGAAGCGAGGTCTGGCAGCCACGTAACACGAGAAAATGTGAAAAGTGTTAATATGTAGTAAAAACCTAAGAAAAGCTCCCGTCTCCGTCATTTACTATCGAATCGACGTTATGCCAGTTCGTCACATTGGTCGCTTTTCTCTCTGAAACGGTTACATTTATCATCTGCAAGCCGTGGTCGCGTGCTGCGGTATGCGGAGACACTTCAACAGCACAGTCCAACACAGTAGAAGCATCTAAGTTGATGCAATTGGCCAGTAAGAAGAGCTACACTTCAAGATTTAGTTATCGATTATTGAATTATTGGCTGGTTTGGTGCCTAGGACATGACCAAGGACCTTACGATTTTGCATGAACTGTGGACTGGCAGCCACATAAGACGAGTGAATGTGAAAAGTGTTAATATGTAGTGAAAACCTAAGAATATCTCCAGTTTGCGACATTTACAATCGAATCGACGTAATGCCAGTTCATCACATTAGTCGCATTTCTCTCTCAAACGGTTACATTTATCGTCTGCAAGCCATTGTGACGTGCTGCGGTATGCGGAGACACTTCTAGCAGCACAGTAGAACACAGTAGAAGCATCCAAGTTGATGCAATCGGAATGTAAGAAGAGCTACATTTCAAGATTTAGTTATCGATTATTCAATTATTGGCTGGTTTGGTGCCTAGGACATGACCGAGATGCTTAAGATTTAACATGAACTGTGGACTGCCAGCCTCGTAAGACGAGTAAATGTGAAAAGTGTTAATATGTAGTCAAAACCTAAGAAAATATCCCGTTTCCGTCATTTACAATCGAATCGACGTGATGCCAGTGCGTCACATTAGTCGCTTTTCTCTCCGAAACGGTTACTTTTATCGTCAGCAAGCCCTGGTCACGTGCTGCGGTATGCGGAGACACTACAAGCAGCACAGTAGAACGCAGTAGATGCGTCTAAGTTGATGCAATTGGCCAGTAACAAGAGCTAAATTTCAAGATATAGTTATCGATTATTGAATTATTGGCTGGTTTGGTGCCTAGGACATGACTGAGGACTTTAAGAATATGCATGAACCGAGGATTGGCAGCCACGTAACACGAGAAAATGTGAAAAGGGTTAATATGTAGTTAAAACCTAAGAAAATCTCCCGTTTCCGTCATTTACTATCTAATTGACGTAATGCCAGTTCGTCACATTGGTCGCTTTTCTATCTGAAACGGTAACATTTATCGTCTGCAAGCCATTGTCTCGTGCTGCGGTATGCGGAGACACTTTAAGCAGCACAGTAGAAGAGAGTAGTAGCATCTAAGTTGATGCAAGCGGATATTAGGATATGACGGAGGACCTTAAGATTTTACATGGACTGTGGACTAGAAGCCACGTAAGACGAGTAAATGTGAAAAGTGTTAATATGTAGTAAAAACCTAAGAAAATATCCCGTTTCCGTCATTTACAATCGAATCGACGTGATGCCAGTGCGTCACATTAGTCGCTTTTCTCTCTGGGACGGTTACATTTATCGTCTGCAAGCCCTTGTCGCGTACTGCGGTATGCGGAGACACTTCAAGCACCACAGTCGAACACAGTAGAAGCATCTATGTTGATGCAATCGGCCAGTATGACGAGGTACATTTCAAGATTTAGTTACCGATTATTGAATTATTGGCTGGTTTGGTGCCTAGGACATGACCGAGGACCTTAAGATTTTACATGAACCGTGGACTGGCAGCCACGTAAGACGAGTAAATGTGAAAAGTGTTAATATGTAGTGAAAACCTAAGAAAATCTCCCGTTTCTGTCATTTACAATCGAATCGACGTGATGCCAGTGCGCCACATTAGTCGCTTTTCTCTCTGAGACGGTTACATTTATCGTCTGCAAGCCCTTGTCGCGTACTGCGGTATGCGGAGACACTTCAAGCACCACAGTCGAACACAGTAGAAGCATCTATTTTGATGCAATCGGCCAGTAAGAAGAGCTACATTTTAAGTTTTAGTTATCGATTATTGAATTCTTGGCCGGTTTGGTGCCTTGGACATGACCGAGGACCTTAAGATTTCGCATGTAACGAGGACTGGCAGCCACGTAGCACGATAAAATGTGAAAAGTGTTAATATGTAGTAAAAACCTGAGAAAATATCCCGTTTCCGTCATTTACTATCGCATCGACGTAATGCCAGATCGTCACATTGGTCGCTTTTCTCTCTGAAATGGTTACATTTATCGTCTGCAAGTCGTTGTCGCCAGCTGCGATATGCGGAGACACTTCAAGCAGCACGGTATAACAAAGTAGAAGCATCGAAGTTGATGCAATCAGCCATGAAGAAGAGCTACAATCCAAGTTTTAGTTTTCGATTATAGAATTATTGACCGGTTTTGTGCCTTGGACATGACCGAGGACCTTAAGATCTTGCACGAACCGAGGATTGGCAGCCATGTAAAACGAGAAAATGTGAAAATGTTAATATGTAGTAAAGACCTAAGAAAATACCCCGTTTCTGTCATTTACAATCGAATCGACGTTATGCCAGTTCGTCACATTAGTCGCTTTTCTCTCTGAAACGGTTACATGTATCGTCTGCAAGCCGTTGTCGCGTGCTGGGGTATGCGGAGACACTTCATGCAGCACAGTAGAACATAGTAGAAGCATCTAAGTTGATGCAATTGGCCAGTAAGAAGAGCTAAATTTCAAGATATAGTTATCGATTATTGAATTATTGGCTGGTTTGGTGCCTAGGACACAACTGAGGACCTTAAGATTTTGCATGAACCGAGAACTGGCAGCCACGTAACACGACAAAACGTGAAAAGTGTTAATATGTAGTAAAAACCTAAGAATATCTCCCGTTTCCTTCATTTACTATCGAATCGTCATAACGCCAGATCTTCTCAGTGGTCGCTTTTCTCTCTGAAACGGTTACATTTATCGGCTGCAAGCCCTTGGCGCGTGCTGCGGTATGCGGAGACACTACAAGCAGCACAGCAGAACACAGTAGAAGCTTTTAAGTTGATGCAATCGGCCAGAAAGAAGAGCTATTTTTCAAGTTTTAGTTATCGATTATTGAATTATTGGCTGGTTTGGTGCCGTTGACGTGACCGAGGAACTTCAGATTTTGCATGAATCGAGGACTGGCAGCCACGTAACACGAGAGAATGAGAAAAGTGTTCATATGTAGTACAAACCTAAGAAAATCTAACATTTCCGTCATCGACATAACGCCAGATCGTCACATTGTTCTCTTTTCTCTCTGAAACGGTTACATTTATCGTCTTCAAGCCGTTGTAGCGTGCTGTGGTATGCGGAGACATGTCAAACAGCACAGTAGAAGCATCCAAGTTGATGGAATCGGCCAGTAAGAAGAGCTACATTTCAAGTTTTAGTTATCGATTATTGATTTATTGGTTGGTTTGATGCCTTGGACATGACCGAGGTCCTTAAGATTTTGCATGAACCGAGAACTGGCAGCCACGTAACACGATAAAACGTGAAAAGTGTTAATATGTAGTAAAAACCTAAGAATATCTCCCGTTTCCTTCATTTACTATCGAATCGTCATAACGCCAGATCTTCTCAATGGTCGCTTTTCTCTCTGAAACGGTTACATTTATCGGCTGCAAGCCCTTGGCGCGTGCTGCGGTATGCGGAGACACTACAAGCAGCACAGCAGAACACAGTAGAAGCTTTTGAGTTGATGCAATCGGCCAGAAAGAAGAGCTATTTTTCAAGTTTTAGTTATCGATTATTGAATTATTGGCTGGTTTGGTGCCGTTGACGTGACCGAGGAACTTAAGATTTTGCATGAATCGAGGACTGGCAGCCACGTAACACGAGAGAATGAGAAAAGTGTTCATATGTAGTACAAACCTAAGAAAATCTAACATTTCCGTCATCGACATAACGCCAGATCGTCACATTGTTCTCTTTTCTCTCTGAAACGGTTATATTTATCGTCTCCAAGCCATTGTCGTGTGCTGCGGTATGCGGAGACACTACAAGCAGCACAGTAGAACACAGAAGAAGCATCTAAGTTGATGTAATCGGCCAGTAAGAAGAGCTACATTTTAACATTTAGCTATCGATTATTGAATTATTGGCTCTTTTGGTGCCTTGGACATGAGCGAGGACCTTAAGATTTCGCATGAACCGAGGACTGGCAGCCAAGTAACACGAGAAAAAGTGAAAAGTGTTAATATCTAGTAAAAACCCAAGAAAATCTCCCGTCTCCGTCATTTACCATCGAATCGACGTAATGTCAGTTCGTCACATTGGTCGCCTTTCTCTCTGAAACGGTTACATTTATCGTCTGCAAGCCCTTGTCGCGTGCTGCGGTATGCAGTGACACTACAAGCAGCACAGTAGAACACAGAAGAAGCATCTAAGTTGATGCAATCGGCCAGTAGGAAGATATACATTTAAAGTTTTAGTTATCGATTATTGAATTATTGGCTGGTTTGGTGTATTGGACATGACCAAGGACCTTAAGATTTTGCATGAACCGTGGACTGGCATCCACGTACACGAGAAAATGTGAAAAGTGTTAATATGTAGTAAAAACCTAAGAAAATCTCCCGTTTCCGCCATTTACTATCGAATCGACATAACGCCAATTCAACACATTGGTCGCTTTTCTCTCTGAAACGGTTACATTTATCGTCTGCAAGCGCTTGTCCCGTGCTGCGGTATGCGGAGACACTACAAGCCGCTCAGTACAACACAGAAGAAGCATCTAAGTGGATGCAATCGGCAAGTAGGATGAGCTACATTTTAAGTATTAGTTATCGATTATTGAATTATTGGCCGGTTTGGTGACTTGGACATGAACGAGGACCTTAAGATTTTGCATGAACCGAGGACTGGCAGTCACGTAACACGAGAAAATGTGAAAATTGTTAATATGTAGTAGAAACCTAAGAAAATCTACGGGTCCGTCATTTAGTTTCGAATCGACATAACGCCAGATCGTCACATTTGTAGCTTTTCTCTCTGAAACGGTTACATTTATCGTCTGCAAGCCCTTGTCGCGTGCTGCGGTATGCGGAGACACTACAAACAGCACAGTAGAACACAGAAGAAGCGTCTAAGTTGATGCAATCGGCCAGTAAGAAGAGCTAAGTTTTATGTTTCACTTATCGATAGTTCAATTATTGGAGGGTTTGGTGATTTGAACATGACCGAGGACCTTCAGATTTTGCATAAACCGAGGACTGGCAGCCACGTAACAGGATAAAATGTGAAAAGTGTTAATATATAGAAAAAACCTAAGAAAATCTCCCGAATCCGTCATTTACTATCGAACCCACATAAGCCAGATAGCCACATTGGTCACTTTTCTCTCTGAAACGGTTATATTTATCGTCTGCAAGCCCTTGTCGCGTGCTGCGGTATGCGGATACACTACAAGCAGCTCTGTACAACACAGAAGAAGCATCTAAGTTGATGCAATCGGCCAGTAAGAGGAGCTACATTTCAAGATTTTGTTATCGATTATTGAATTATTGGCTGGTTTTGTGCCTTGGACATGACCGAGGACGTTAAGATCTTGCATGAACCGAGGACTGGCAGCCACGTAAAACGAGAAAATGTGAAAAGTGTTAATATGTAATAAAACCCTAAGAAAATCATCCGTTTCCCTGGTATACTATCGAATCGACATAATGCGAGATGGCCACATTGGTCGCTTTTCTCTCTGAAACGGTTATATTTATCGTCTGCAAGCCCTTGTCGCGTGCTGCGGTATGCGGAGACACTACAAGCAGCACAGTAGAACACAGAAGAAGCATGTAAGTTGATGCAATGGGCCAGTAAGAAGAGCTACATTTCAAGCTTTAGATATCGATTATTGAATTATTGGCCGTTTTATAGCCTTGGACATGACCGAGGACCCTTAAGATTTTGCATGAACCGAGGACTGGCAGCCACGTAACACGATAAAATGTGAAAAGTGTTAATTTGTAGTAAAAATCTAAGAATATCTCCCGTTCCTTCATTTACTATCGAATCGACATAACGCCTGATCGTCACATTGGTCGCTTTTCTCTCTGAAACGGTTACATTTATCGTTTGCAAGCCCTAGTCGCATGCTGCGGTATGCGGAGACACTACAAGCAGCACAGCAGAACACAGAAGAAGCATCTAAGTTGATGCAATCGGCCAGTAAGAAGAGCTACACTTCAAGTTTTAGTTATCGATTATTGAATTATTGGCTGGTTTGGTGCCTTGGACGTGACCGAGGACCTTAAGCTTATGCATGAAACGAGGACTGGAAGCCACGTAGCTCGAGAAAATGTGAAAAGTGTTAATATGCAGTAAAAACCTAAGAAAATCTTTCGTTTCCGTCATTTACTATCGAATCGACATAACGCCAGGTCGTCACATTGGTCGCTTATCTCTCTGAAACGGTTACATTTATCGCCTGCAAGCCCTTGTCTTGTGCTGCGGCATGCGGAGACACTACAAGCAGCACACTAGAACGCAGAAGAAGCATCTAAGTTGATGCAATCGGCCAGTAAGAAGAGCTAGATTTCAAGTTTTAGCTATCGATTATTGAATTATTGGCTGGTTTGGTGCCTTGGACGTGACCGAGGACCTTACGCTTATGCATGAACCGAGGACTGGAAGCCACGTAGCTCGAGAAAATGTGAAAAGTGTTAATATGTAGTAAAAACCTAAGATAATCTCCCCTTTCCGTCATTTACTATCGAATCGACTAAACGCCAGGTCTTCACATTGGTCGCTTTTCTCTCTGAAACGGTTACATTTATCATCTGCAAGTCCTTGTCGCATGCTGCGGTATGTCGAGACACTACAAGCAGCTCAGTAGAATACAGAAGAACCATCTAAGTTGATGCAATCACCCAGTAAGAAGAGCTACATTTCAAGTTTTAGTTATCGATTATTGAATTATTGGCTGGTTTGGTGTATTGGACATGCCCGAGGACCTTAAGATTTTGCATGAACCAAGGATTGGCAGCCACGTAAAACGAGAAAATGTGAAACGTGTTAATATGTACTAAAAACTAAAGATAATCTACCGTTTCCGTCATCGACATAACACCAGATCGTCACATTGGTCGCTTTTCTCTCTGAAATGGTTATATTTATCGTTTGCAAGCCTTGTCGCGTGCTTCGGTGTGCGGAGACTCTACAAACAGCACAGTGGAACACAGTAGAAGCATCTAGGTAGATCCAATCGGCCAGTAAGAAGAGTCAAATTTTATGTTTCACTTATCGATTATTAAATTATTGACTGGTTTGGTGCCTTGGACATGACCGAGGATCTTCAGATTTTGCATAAACCGAGGGCTTGCCGCCACGTATCACGATAAAATGAGAAAAGTGTTAATATGTAGGAAAAACCTAAGAAAATCTCCCCTTTCCGTCATTTACTATCGAATCGACATAACGCCAGGTCGTCACATTGGTCGCTTTTCTCTCTGGAACGACTACATTTCTCATCTGCAAGTCCTTAACGCATGCTGCGGTATGCGGAGTCACTACAAGCAGCACAGTAGCATACAGAAGAACCATCTAAGTTGATGCAATCAGCCTGTAAGAAGAGCTACATTTCAAGTTTTAGTTATCGGTTATTGAATTATTGGCTGGTTTGGTGTATTGGACATGCCCGAGGACCTTAAGATTTTGCATGAACCAAGGATTGGCAGCCACGTAACACGACAAAATGTGAAAAGTGTTAATATGTAGTAAAAACTGAAGATAATCTCCCGTTTCCGTCATCGACATAACGCCAGATCGTCACATTGGTCGCTTTTCTCTCTGAAACGGTTACATTTATCGTCTGCAAGCCCTTGTCGTGTGCTGCGGTATGCGGAGACACTACAAACAGCACAGTAGAACACAGAAGAAGCATCTAAGTTGATGCAATCGGCCAGTAAGAAGAGCTAAATTTTATGTTTCAGTTATTGATTATTAAATTATTGGCTGGTTTGGTGCCTTGGACCTGACCGAGGACCTTCAGATTTTGCATAAACCGAGGACTGGCAGCCGCGTAACACGATAAAATGCGAAAGGTGTAAATATATAGTAAAAACGTAAGATTATCTCCAGTTCCCGTCATTTGGTATTGTATCGACATAACACCAGATCGTCACATTTGTAGCTTTTCACTCCGAAATGGTTATATTTATCGTCTGCAACCCCTTGTCGCGTGCCTCGGTGTGCGGAGACACTACAAACAGCACAGTGGAACACAGAAGAAACATCAAGGTAGATCATATCGGCCAGTAAGAAGAGCTAAATTTTATGTTTCAGTTATCGATTATTAGATTATTGGCTCGTTTGGTGCCTTGGACATGACCGAGGACCTTAAGATTTTGCAATAACCGAGGACTGGAAGCCACGTAACTCGAGAAAATGTGAAAAGTGTTAATATGTAGTAAAAACCTAACAAAATCTCTCGTTTCCATCATTTACTATCGAATCGACATAACGCCTGATCGTCACATTGGTCGCTTTTCTCTCTGAAACGGTTACATTTATCGTTTGCAAGCCCTAGTCGCATGCTGCGGTATGCGGAGACACTACAAGCAGCACAGCAGAACACAGAAGAAGCATCTAAGTTGATGCAATCGGCCAGTAAGAAGAGCTACACTTCAAGTTTTAGTTATCGATTATTGAATTATTGGCTGGTTTGGTGCCTTGGACGTGACCGAGGACCTTAAGCTTATGCATGAAACGAGGACTGGAAGCCACGTAGCTCGAGAAAATGTGAAAAGTGTTAATATGCAGTAAAAACCTAAGAAAATCTTTCGTTTCCGTCATTTACTATCGAATCGACATAACGCCAGGTCGTCACATTGGTCGCTTATCTCTCTGAAACGGTTACATTTATCGCCTGCAAGCCCTTGTCTTGTGCTGCGGCATGCGGAGACACTACAAGCAGCACACTAGAACACAGAAGAAGCATCTAAGTTGATGCAATCGGCCAGTAAGAAGAGCTAGATTTCAAGTTTTAGCTATCGATTATTGAATTATTGGCTGGTTTGGTGCCTTGGACGTGACCGAGGACCTTAAGCTTATGCATGAACCGAGGACTGGAAGCCACATAGCTCGAGAAAATGTGAAAAGTGTTAATATGTAGTAAAAACCTAAGATAATCTCCCCTTTCCGTCATTTACTATCGAATCGACTAAACGCCAGGTCTTCACATTGGTCGCTTTTCTCTCTGAAACGGTTACATTTATCATCTGCAAGTCCTTGTCGCATGCTGCGGTATGTCGAGACACTACAAGCAGCTCAGTAGAATACAGAAGAACCATCTAAGTTGATGCAATCACCCAGTAAGAAGAGCTACATTTCAAGTTTTAGTTATCGATTATTGAATTATTGGCTGGTTTGGTGTATTGGACATGCCCGAGGACCTTAAGATTTTGCATGAACCAAGGATTGGCAGCCACGTAAAACGAGAAAATGTGAAACGTGTTAATATGTACTAAAAACTAAAGATAATCTACCGTTTCCGTCATCGACATAACGCCAGATCGTCACATTGGTCGCTTTTCTCTCAGAAACTGTTACATTTATCGGTCTGCAAGCCCTTGTCGCATGCTGCAGTATGCGGAGGCACTACAAGAAGCACAGTAGAACACAGAAGAAGCACTAAGTTATTGCAATCGGCCAGAAAGAAGAGCTACATTTCAAGCTTTAGTTTTCGATTACTGCATTATTGGCCGTTTTGGTGCCTTGCACATGACCGAGGGCCTTAAGATTTTGCATGAACAGAGGACTGGCAGACACGTAACACGAAAATATGTGAAAAGTCTTAATATGTAGTAAAAAACTAAGGAAATCTCGAGTTTCCGTCATTTACTATCCAATCGACATAAGGCAGATCGTCACATTGGTCGCTTTTCTCTCTCAAACGGTTACACTTATCGTTTGCAAGCCCTTTTCGCGTGCTGCGTATGCGGAGACACTACAAGCAGCACAATAGAACACAGAAAAGCATCTAAGTTGATGCAATCGGCCAGTAAGAAGGGCTACATTTCAAGCTTTAGTTTTCGATTATTGAATTATTGGCCGTTTTGTGCCTTGGACATGACCAAGAAGCTTAAGATGTTGCATGAACCGAGGACTGGCAGCCACGTAACACGAGAAAAAGTGAAAAGTGTTAATATGTAGTAAAAACCTAAGAAAATCTCCCGTTTCCGTCATTTACTATCGAATCGACATAACGCCTGGTCGTCACATTGGTCGCTTTTCTCTCTGAAACGGTTACATTTATCGTCTGCAAGCCCTTGTCGCATGCTGCGGTATGCGGAGACACTACAAGCAGCACAGTGGAGCACAGAAGATGCATCTAAGTTGTTGCAGTCGGACAGTAAGAAGAGCTACATTCAAGTTTTAGTTATTGATTATTGAATTATTGGCTGGTTTGGTGCCTTTGGACATGACCGAGGACCTTAATATTCTGCATGAACCGAGGACTGGCAGCCACGTAACACGAGAAAATGTGAAAAGTGTTAATATGTAGCAAAAACCTAAGAAAAATCTCCCGTTTCCGTCATCGACATAACGCCGGATCGTCACATTGGTCGCTTTTCTCTCTGACACGCTTACATTTATCGTCTGCAAGCTCTTGTCGCGTCCTGCGGTATGCGGAAACACTACAAGCAGCACAGTTGAACACAGAGGAAGCATCTAAGTTGGTGCAATCGGCAGTAAGAAGAGCTAAATTTCAAGTTTTAGTTATCGATTATTGAATTATTGGCTGGTTTGGTGCCTTGCACACGACGAGGCCCGTAAGATTTTGCGTGAACCAAGGACTGGCAGCCACGAAACACAGTAAAATGTGAAAAGTGTTAATTTGTAGTAAAAACCTAAGAAAATCTCCCGTTTCCGTCATTTACTATCGATTCGACATAACGCCATATCGACACATTGGTCGCTTTTCTCTCTGAAACGGTTACATTTATCGTCTGCAAGCACTTGTTGCGAGCTGCGGTATGCGGTGACACTACTAGCAGCAGAGTACAACACAGAAGAAGCATCTAAGTTGATGCAATCGGCCATTAAGAAGGTCTACATTTCATGTTTTAGTTATCGATTATTGAATCATTGCCTGGTTTGCTGCCTTGGACATGACCGAGGACCTTAAGATTTTGCATTAGCCGAGGAGTGGCAGCCACGTAACACGATAAAATGTGAAAAGTGTTAATATGTAGTAAAAACCTAAGAAAATCTCCCGTTTCCGGCATTTACTATCGAACCGACATAGCGCTCTAACGTCACGTTGGACGCTTTTCTCTCTGAATCGGATACATTTATCGTCTGCAAGCCCTTGTCGCGTGCTGCGGTATGCGGAGACACTACAAGCAGCACAGTAGAACACAGAAGAAGCATCTAAATTGATGCAATCGGCCTGTAAGAAGAGCTACATTCAAGTTTTAGTTATGGATTATTGAAATATTGGCTGGTTTGGTGCCTTGGACATGACCGAGCACCTTAAGATTATGCTCGAACCGAGGACTCGGAGCCACGTAACACGAGAAAATGTGAAAAGTGTTAATATGTAGTAAAAACCTAAGAAAATCTCCCGTTTCCGTCATTTACTATCGAATCGGCATAACGCCTGATCGTCACATTGGTCGCTTTTTTTCTCTGAAACGGTTACATTTATCGTCTACAAGCCCTTGTCGTGTGCAGCGGTATGCGGAGACACTACAAGCAGCACAGTAGAACACAGAAGAAGCATCTAAGTTGTTGCAATCGGCCAGTAAGATGAGCTACATTTCATGTTTTAGTTTCGATTATTGAATTATAGGCTGGTTTCGTGTCTTGGACATGACCGAGGATCTTAAGATTAGCATGAACAGAGAACTGGCAGCCACGTAACACGAGAAGACGTGAAAAGTGTTAATATGAAGTAAAAACCTAAGAAAATCTCCCGTTTCCGTCATCGACATAACGCCGGATCGTAACATTGGTCGCACTTCTCTCTGAAACGTTTACATTTATCGTCTGCAAGCCGTTGTCGCGTGCTGCGATATGCGGTGACACAACAAGCAGCACAGTAGAACACAGAAGAAGCATCTAAGTTGATGCAATCGGCCAGTAAGAAGTGCTACATTTCAAGTTTTAGTTATCGATTATTGAATTATCGGATGGTTTGGTGCCTTGGACATGACCGATAACCTTATCTTTTGCTTGAACCGAGGACTGGCAGCCACGTAACACGAGAAATGTGAAAAGTGTTAATATGTAGTAAAAACCTAAGAAAATCTCCCGTTTCCGTCATTTACTATCGAATCGACATAACGCCAGATCGTCACATCGGTCGCTTTTCTCTCTTAAATGGTTACATTCATCGTCTGCAAGCCCTAGTCGCGTGCTGCGGTGTGCGGAGACACTACAAGCAGCACAGTAGAACACAGAAGAAGCATCTAAGTTGATGCAATCGGCCAGTAAGAAGAGCTACATTTCAAGTTATAGTTATCGATTATTGATTTATTGGATGGTTTGGTGCCTTGGACATGACCGAGGACCTTATGATTTTGCTTGATCGAGGACTGGTACCACGTAACACTAGAAATGTGAAAAGTGTTAATATGTAGTGAAAACCTAAGAAAATCTCCCGTTTCCGTCATTTACTATCGAATCGACATAACGCCAGATCGTCACATCGGTCGCTTTTCTCTCTTAAACGGTTACATTTATCGTCTGCAAGCCCTTGTCGCGTGCTGCCGTATGCGGAGACATTACAAGCAGCACAATAGAACACAGAAGAAGCACCTAAGTGGATGCATTCGGAATGTAAGAAGAGCTACATTTCAAGTTTTAGTTATCGATTATTGAATAATTGCTTATTTTGGTGCCTTGGACATGACCGAGGACCTTAAGATTATGCTCGAACCGAGGACTCGGAGCCACGTAACACGAGAAAATGTGAAAAGTGTTAATATGTAGTAAAAACCTAAGAAAATCTCCCGTTTCCGTCATTTACTATCGAACCGACATAGCGCTATATCGTCACGTTGGTCGCTTTTCTCTCTGAATCGGATACATTTATCGTCTGCAAGCCCGTGTCGCGTGCTGCGGTATGCGGAGACACTACAAGCAGCACAGTAGAACACAGAAGAAGCATCTAAATTGATGCAATCGGCCTGTAGAAGAGCTACATTCAAGTTTTAGTTATGGATTATTGAAATATTGGCTGGTTTGGTGCCTTGGACATGACCGAGCACCTTAAGATTATGCTCGAACCGAGGACTCGGAGCCACGTAACACGAGAACAATGTGAAAAGTGTTAATATGTAGTAAAAACCTAAGAAAATCTCCCGTTTCCGTCATTTACTATCGAATCGGCATAACGCCTAATCGTCACATTGGTCGCTTTTTTCTCTGAACGGTTACATTTATCGTCTGCAAGCCCTTGTCGTGTGCAGCGGTATGCGGAGACACTACAAGCAGCACAGTAGAACACAGAACAAGCATCTAAGTTGTTGCAATCGGCCAGTAAGATGAGCTACATTTCATGTTTTAGTTATCGATTATCGAATTATAGGCTGGTTTCGTGCCTTGGGCATGACCGAGGATCTTAAGATTAGCATGAACAGAGAACTGGCAGCCACGTAACACGAGAAGACGTGAAAAGTGTTAATATGAAGTAAAAACCTAAGAAAATCTCCCGTTTCCGTCATCGACATAACGCCGGATCGTAACATTGGTCGCACTTCTCTCTGAAAACGTTTACATTTATCGTCTGCAAGCCGTTGTCGCGTGCTGCGATATGCGGTGACACAACAAGCAGCACAGTAGAACACAGAAGAAGCAGCTAAGTTGATGCAATCGGCCAGTAGAAGTGCTACATTTCAAGTTTTAGTTATCGATTATTGAATTATCGGATGGTTTGGTGCCTTGGACATGACCGATAACCTTATTATTTTGCTTGTACCGAGGACTGGCAGCCACGTAACACGAGAAATGTGAAAAGTGTTAATATGTAGTAAATACCTAAGAAAATCTCCCGTTTCCGTCATTTACTATCGAATCGACATAACGCCAGATCGTCACATCGATCGCTTTTCTCTCTTAAATGGTTACATTCATCGTCTGCAAGCCCTAGTCGCGTGCTGCGGTGTGCGGAGACACTACAAGCAGCACAGTAGAACACAGAAGAAGCATCTAAGTTGATGCAATCGGCCAGTAAGAAGAGCTACATTTCAAGTTATAGTTATCGATTATTGATTTATTGGATGGTTTGGTGCCTTGGACATGACCGAGGGACCTTATGGATTTTGCTTGATCGAGGACTGGCACCACGTAACACTAGAAATATGAAAAGTGTTAATATGTAGTGAAAACCTAAGAAAATCTCCGTTTCCGTCATTTACTATCGAATCGACATAACGCAGATCGTCACATCGGTCGCTTTTCTCTCTTAAACGGTTACATTTATCGTCTGCAAGCCTTTGTCGTGTCCTGCAGTTTACGGAGACACTACAAGCAACACAGTAGAACACAGAAGAAGCAGCTAAGTTGATGCAATCGGGCAGTAAGAAGAGCTACATTTCAAGTTATAGTTATCGATTTTTGAATTATTGGCTGGTTTGGTGCCTTGGACATGACCGAGGACCTTTATCTTTTGCTTGAACCGAGGGACTGGCAGCCACGTAACACGAGAAATGTGAAAAGGGTTAATATGTAGTAACAACCTATGATAATCTCCAGTTTCCGTCATTTACTATCGAATCACCATAACGCCAGATCGTCACATTCGTGACGATCTGGCGTTATGTCGTTGAAGGAAACGGGAGATTTTCTTGGGTTTTTACTACATATTAACACTTTTTACATTTTCTCGTCTTACGTGGCTGCCAGTTCTCTGTTCATGCTAATCTTAAGATCCTCGGTCATGTCCAAGGCACCAAACCAGCCAATAATTGCATAATCGATAACTAAAACTTGAAATGTTCGTCTTGTTACTGGCCGATTGCATCAACTTAGATGCTTCTTCTGTGTTCTACTGCGCTGCTTGTAGTGCCTCCGCATACCGCAGCACACGACAAGGGCTTGCAGTCGATAAATGTGACCGTTTCAGAGAGAAAAGCGACCAATGTTTCGATCTTGTGTTATGTCGATGACGGAAACGGGTGATTTTCTTCGGTTTTTACTACATATTAACACTTTTCACATTTTCTCGTGTTAGGTGACTGCCAGTCCTCGGTTCATGCAAAAAACTTAAATTCATCGGTCATGTCCAGGCACCAAACCAGCCAAGATTTCAATAATCGATAACCGTAACTTTAAATGTGTCTCTTCTTACTGGGCGGTTGCAACAACTTAGATGCTTCATCTGTGTTCTACTGCGCTGCTTGTAGTGCCTCCGCATACCGCAGCACACGACAAGGGCTTGCAGTCGATAAATGTGACCGTTTCAGTGAGAAAAGCGACCAATGTGACGATCAGGCGTCATTTCGATGACGGATACGGGCGATTTTCTTAGGTTGTTACTACATATTAACACTTTCCACATTTTCTCGTGTTACGTGGCTGCCGTCCTCAGTTTATGCTAAATCTTAAGGTCCTCGGTCTTGTCCAAAGCACCAAAAAAAACCAATGATTCAATAATCGATAACTAAAACTTGAAATGTAGCTCTTCTTACTGGCCGAATGCATCCACTTAGGTGCTTCTTCTATGTTCTATTGTGCTGCTTGTAATGTCTCCGCATACGGCAGCACGTGGCAAGGGCTTGCAGACGATAAATGTAACCGTTTCAGAGAGAAAAGCGACCAATGTTTCGATCTGGTGTTATGTCGATGACGGAAACGGGTGATTTTCTTCGGTTTTTACTACATATTAACACTTTTCACATTTTCTCGTGTTAGGTGACTGCCAGTCCTCGGTTCATGCAAAAAACTTAAATTCATCGGTCATGTCCAGGCACCAAACCAGCCAAGATTTCAATAATCGATAACCGTAACTTTAAATGTGTCTCTTCTTACTGGGCGGTTGCAACAACTTAGATGCTTCTTCTGTGTTCTACTGCGCTGCTTGTAGTGCCTCCGCATACCGCAGCACACGACAAGGGCTTGCAGTCGATAAATGTGACCGTTTCAGTGAGAAAAGCGACCAATGTGACGATCAGGCGTCATTTCGATGACGGATACGGGCGATTTTCTTAGGTTGTTACTACATATTAACACTTTCCACATTTTCCCGTGTTACGTGGCTGCCGTCCTCAGTTCATGCTAAATCTTAAGGTCCTCGGTCTTGTCCAAAGCACCAAAAAAAAACCAATGATTCAATAATCGATAACTAAAACTTGAAATGTAGCTCTTCTTACTGGCCGAATGCATCCACTTAGGTGCTTCTTCTATGTTCTATTGTGCTGCTTGTAATGTCTCCGCATAGGGCAGCACGCGACAAGGGCTTGGAGACGATAAATGTAACCGTCTCAGAGATAAAAGCGACCAATGTGACGATCTGGCGTTATGTCGATGACGGAAAGGGGAGATTTTTTTAGGTTTTTACTACATATTAACACTTTTCACATTTTCCCGTGTTACGTCGCTTCGAGTCCTCGGTTCATGCAAAATCTGAAGGTCCTTGGTCATCTCCAAGGCACCAAACCGGAGAATAATTCAATAATCGATAACAAAATCTTGAATTGTAGCTCTTCTCACTGGCCGATTGCATCAACTTAGATGCTTCTTCTGTGTTCTACTGTGCTCGTTGTAGTGTCTCCGCATACAGCAGCACGCGACAACGGCTTGCTGACGATAAATATAACCGTTTCAGAGAGAAAAGCGACCAATATAACGATCTGGCGCTATGTCGATTCGATAGTAAATGACGGAAACGGGAGATTTTCTAGGTTTTTACTACATATTACACTTTTCACATTTTCTCGTGTTATGTGGCTGCCAGTCCTCTGTTCATGCAAAATCCTAAGGTCCTCGGTCATGTCCAAGGCACCAAACCAGCCAATAATTCAATTCTGTGTTCTACTGTGCTCGTTGTAGTGTCTCCGCATACCGCAGCACGAGACAAGGGCTTGCAGACGATAAATGTAACCGTTTCAGAGAAAAAAGCGACCAATGTGACGATCAGGCATTATGTCGATGACGGAAACGGGAGATTTTCTTAGGTTGTTACTACATATTAACACTTTCCACAATTTCTCGTGTTACGTGGCTGCCGTCCTCAGATCATGCAAAATCTTAAGGTCCTCGGTCATGTCCAAGGCACCAAAATAACCAATTATTCAATAATCGATAACTAAAACTTGAAATGTAGCTCTTCTTACATTCCGAATGCATCCACTTAGGTGCTTCTTCTGTGTTCTATTGTGCTGCTTGTAATGTCTCCGCATACGGCAGCACGCGACAAGGGCTTGCAGACGATAAATGTAACCGTTTCAGAGAGAAAAGCGACCAATGAGACGATCAGGCGCTATGTCGAATCGATAGTAAATGACGGAATCGGGAGATTTTCTTAGGTTTTTACTACATATTAACACTTTTCATATTTTCTCGTGTTGCGTGGCTGCCGGTCCTCGGTTCATGCAAAATGTGAAGCTCCTCGGTCATGTGCAAGGCACCAAACCAGCCAATTTATCAATAATCGATCACTATAACTTGAATTGTAGCTCTTCTTACTGGCCGATTGCTTCAACTTAGATGCTTCTTCTTTGTTCTACTGTGCTGCTTGTAGTGTCTCCGCGTACCGCAGCACGCGACAAGAACTTGCAGACGATAAATGTAACCGTTTCTGAGAGAAAAGCGACCAATGTGACGATCTGGCGTTATGCCGATGACGGAAACGGGAGATTATCTTAGGTTTTTACTACGTATTAACACTCTTCATATTTTCTCGTGTTACGTCGCTGCCAGTCCTCGGTTCATGCAAAATGTTAAGGTCCTGGGTCATGTCCAAGGCACCAAACCTGACAATAAATCAATAATCGATAACAAATGCTTAAAATGTAGCTCTTCTTACTGGCTGATTGCATCAACTTCGATGCTTCTTCTGTGTTCTACTGTGCTGCTTGTAGTGTCTCCGCATGCCGCAGCACGCGACAAGGGCTTGCAGACGATAAATGTAACCGTTTCAGAGAGTAAAGCGACCAATGTGACGAACTGGCGTTATGTCGATTCGATAGTAAATGAAGGAAACGGGAGATTTTCTTAGGTTTTTAGTACATATTAACTCTTTTCCTACTTTCTCGTGTTACGTGGCTGCCAATTCTCGGTTCATGCAAAATCTAATGGTCCACGGTCATGTCCAAGGCACCAAACCAGCCTATACTTCAATAATCGATAAGTAAAACTTGAAATGTAGATCTTCTTACTGGCTGATTGCATCAACTTAGATGCTTCTTCTGTGTTCTACTGTACTGCTTGTAGTGTCTCCGCATACCGCAGCACACGACAAAGGCTTGCAGACGATAAATGTAACCGTTTAAGAGAGAAAAGCGACCGATGTGACGATCTGGCGTTATGTTGATTCGATAGTAAATGACGGAAACGGGAGATTTTCTTAGGTTTTTTACTACATGCTTGTAGTGTCTCCGCATACCGCAGCACACGACAAGGGCTTGCAGACGGTAAATGTAACCATTTCAGAGAGAAAAACGACCAATGTGACGATCTGGCGTATGTAAATGACGGAAACAAGTCATTTTCTTAGGTTTCTTCTACATATTAACACTTTTCACATTTTCCCGTGTTACGTGGCTGCCAATCCTCGCATCATGCAAAATCTTCAGGTGCTCGGTCCTGTCCAAGGCACCAAACCGGCCAATAATTCAATTATCGATCGCAAAAACTTGAACTGTAGCTCTTCTTACTGGCCGATTGCATCAACTTAGATGCTTCTTCTGTGTTCTACTGTGCTACTTGTAGTGTCTCCGCATAACGAAGCACGCGACAAGGGCTTGCAGACGATAAATGTAACCGTTTCAGAGAGAAAAGCGACCAATGTGACGATCTGGCGTTATGTCGATTCGATAGTAAATGACGGAAACAGGAGATTTTCTTAGGTTTTTACTACATATTAACACTTTTCTCATTATCTCGTGTTACGTGGCTGCCAGTCCTCGGTTCGTGCAAAATCTTAGGGTCCTCGGACATGTCCAAGGCACCAAACCAGCAAAATATTTCAATAATCGTTAACTAAAACTTGAAATGTAGCTCTTCTTACTGGCCGATTGCATCAACTTAGATGCTTCTTCTCTGTTCTACTGTGCTGGTTGTAGTTTCTCCGCATACCGCAGCACGCGGCAAGGGCTTGCAGACGATAAATGTAACCGTTTCAGAGAGTAAAGCGACTAATGTGACGAACTGGCGTTATGTCGATTCGATAGTAAATGAAGGAAACGGGAGATTTTCTTACGTTTTTACTACATATTAACACTTTTCACATGTGTAAGTAGGCTGTTTAGGTTTTTTTATTGGTAGCGCCACCTCTGTATGAAAATCACTGGCTGTGCTGTGTGCAGTCTGTGGCTGCTTTGCATTGTTGTAATACTCGCCATTGTAGTGTTAGGCAGCTGGCTGTGAACAGCGCGTAGCGTTGCGCAGTTGGAGGTGAGCCGCCAGCAGTGGTGGATGTGGGGAGAGAGAAGGCGGAGTTTTGTAATTTGTCATGAACTGCTATATATATTATATTTGTCATGAACTGCTATATATATTATGACTTTTGATGATACTAAGGTAAATACATTGTGTGTTCTCTATTAATATCTTTCATTTGCTAACTATCCCTATCAGTAGTTAGTGCCTTCCGTAGTTTGAATCTTTTATTTAGCTGGCAGTAGTGGCTCGCTGTACTGCAGTAGTTCGAGTAATGAAGATTTTTGTGAGGTAAGTGATTTCTGAAAGGTATAGTTTAATGTTACTCAGGGCCATTCTTTTGCAGGGATTTTTGAAAGTCAGATTGCGTTGCGCTAAAAATATTGTATGTCAGTTTAAGCACAGTCTTGTATAATTGTTCAAAGGGGACGTCCAATCACGAAGCAGCCATAAAAGAACTGCAAATTATTGTTCATGAAAATCATGAGACCTTGCAAGCTAAATTTGACTCAGTTGCATCTACCGATTCGGTTACGCAACTTGCAAAAGCTCAGGAAAACTTAAAGGACACAGTAGATACTCTGAAACTTGGTTCAGAAAAACACTGAAGAAATAAGTACACAATCGGAGAAGGTAGCCGAACTTTCGGATCGGTTCACTAATTTATCTACGAAGGTAGATGATAATCTGAATGACACAAAACCGGTAGTCTTTAATGACACAGAAGAGTGCGAACAAATTAGGAAACTGAAACAAAATCTGAATCAAATTAATACGCAACACCAAAGAGAAATCCGGGAAGTACAAGACCAGCTGACACAGGTAATACAAGAATTACATATTTCAGAGGACACTCGCGCTCCAGTACAGGAAGAGGGACATAGAAATACGGAACAGCCACAAAATAATAACACAGCGCATTTCGGAAGTTATGAAAGAAATTGGCAAGGTGCACCGAATTTTGAGATGGAACCGCCGACACGACGTAACAATGACCGATATGCTACTCGCCGACACGATGATTTTGACTATAAGCTGTTCATTACTACACGTAAATTCAAAACATTTAAAAATTCTGGCAACGACATTCATCCACAAGCATGGCTCCATCAATTCTCTCATTGTTTTCCTCCCAATTGGTCGTTAGAACACAGATTAGAATTTATGTGTGGCTACTTAGAGAATGAACCAGCTGTAAGAATGCGATCGGTCATTCACGATTGCCACAGTGAAGGAGAATTTTACCATGCCTTCCTCTCAGCATATTGGTCTCAAGCCACACAAGACCGAGTAAAACATGGCATCATAATGATGAAACATTTCGAACAATCTGAATTCTCCAGTCTTGTGAAATATTTTGAAGACATGTTGCACAAGAATCAGTACCTGTCAAACCCATACAGCCCCTCAGATTTCATCCACATTTGCTTAATCCAATTACCTGAACATTTACGACATATTATTTTAGCAGGACGTTGCAAAGAAGACATTGAGGCTTTTCAGGGACTGTTACAAGAACTGGAAATTGATACTGACAATCGGGGAACGCGGAAACAGGAGCACAACAATTACAGGTCACATCTGTCACAATTCCGCGATGAAAGAAATAATAACTGGACACGACAAGGCTATTCTCACAACACATATCATGACCAAAACAGACACCACCCGTATGACAACCGTTGGCAGAGTAGTAATAATTACAGGGAAAGATCACCTCTCCGCGGTAGTAACTATCACAGAGACAATCAGAGAAACAGACAATTTGGGAACCAAAATAATTATTATCAAGGGAGACAGAATAACTTTAGACGCAACGGTCCAGCGCGCAGTTACGATTCAGGGAGAAATTCTCCACCACTTAACCGATAAGAAAGAAACTACAGGAACTACCGACATGATGACAGACGATGTGATCGTAACGACAGACCTGAATTGCATCAGAACTGGCGGGATTTAAATAGGGCAGGGCCCTCTCGTCACGGTGAATTTGTAGAAGTTAGGTCTCCAAATCCCAATAACGACGCGCGCCAACAAAGAGACAATAGGCAATGACTCACACCGCTGGCAGCCACAAAACGTACTTATGAAACTGACGACGCAGCTGCCGTAGCTAGTAATTACGTAAAAATGGAAGACATTAGGGACATCTTTCTCCAGGAACACGACGCAAAACATAACAACATTGCATATCCTGTGATTCACATTACTGTAAATGACGTAAAATTTACGGCAGTACTTGACTCTGGCAGTCCCATTTCAGTAATTAGTGAAACAGCTTTTAGCAAATGCAACAAAGCGAACGATTGTCCCACACTTCCGTTACGTAAGATTAAATTACAAGGTGCAATCTTTGGAAAAAGTGTAGATGTACGCCAACAAACCAACTTAGAATTCTTTTGTCAAAGCCACAGCTTCTCTATGAACTTTCTTATTGTTCCATTATTGTCGACGGAAATTATATTGGGAGTAGACTTTTTGAATTAATACAAAGCAATCTTAAACTTTCACGATGCTGAAATAAGTTTAGAGAAAGAAGGTAAGTCAATAGCTTTGAAATTTGAAGATTGGCTCTCAAACCATGACGAGGAAATTAATCGGCTTTACCTTCTGTTGGACAACAGTTCGGAATTTTCTACGGAACTAGACACTAACAATCACTCTGCAAGTACTGACAGGGATGATATCGACGGCATATTTGAAATTAATGAGTTAATTCAGAATAAAATTCAAACAATTGAGAATTGTAATGACACTGATAGGCAGGACCTTTTTGAGATTTTACAAGCACATTCCACAGTTTTTACTCACAAAACAGGAACAATCAAGGGATTTCAATAGTAATTTCGTGTTTGTGAGCATACTAAATTTTGTGTTAGACCATACGTAATTCCAGCACATTATAGGGACCGTGTTAGAACAGAAATACAATCTATGCTTAATGAGGGCATTATTGAGCCTGCAGTAAGCTCATACAACAGTCCATTACATGTTGTCGAGAAGAAAAATGGATCGATCAGGCTTGTCTTAGATTCGAGACAAATCAATACTATCATCATTCCTGAAACAGACAGGCCGCAAACGTTGGAAGAACTTCTTCAAAATTTTAATGGTGTAAAAGTGTTGTCTTCTATTGATTTCAGATCCAGCTTTTATCAGATCGAACTTCATCCAGAATGTAGAAAATACACAGCTTTCCTTTGTTTCGGCGTTTGTTATCAGTTTCGGAAACTTCCTTTTGGTTTGAACATTTCTTCGGCAGCATTCATTCGCGGGCTAAATTCCATTTTACCTGAGTTCTTAAAACGTCACATCACGTTATATGTGGACGATATTCTAATAGCGGAAGCTTCATGGGAACAACATAATCTCATCCTCAACAGTTTGTTACGTATTTTTGCAGAATCTGGAATTACAGTTAACTTGGAAAAGTCTGAATTCGGTAGGTCAAAGGTGAGGTTTTTGGGACATATTATTTCTTCTGAAGGTATTCAGCCGGATCCTGAAAAGTTAGAAGCAATCAGAGCCATTCCAGTTCCATCCACAAAAAGACAAGTCCGCAGTTTTCTAGGTCTCGTAAATTTTTACCGTCGTTTTCTGAACATCCAAATTCTTGTTACACCAAAACTTTGTTCTCTCACTGGAAAAAATACTATTTGGAACTGGGATGGACAAGCACAGTTGGAATTCCATTCTTTGAAAGAATCGCTGTTTAACGCGCCAATACTAGCTCATCCAGATCTGTCACAAGATTTCTGCCTTAGCACGGATTCTTCTAAGTCGGTCTTGGTGCCCATTTATTTCAAGAAGCCATAGAAAATGACACTACCGTTCAGAAAACCATTGCTTTTGCTAGCCGAGTGCTAACAAAATCTGAAAAAATTATTCTGTTACTGAATTAGAAGCTTTAGCCATCGTTTGGGCATTTAACAAATTCCGTTTCTTTCTTTCTGGTAAGCACGTAAAAGTATACAGTGATCATCGTGCATTACAATTTCTTATGTCTTCAAAATTAAATCATGACAGGTTAAAACGTTGGGCATTGTTTCTGCAAGAATTCCGCTTCACAATAGTATACATTCCCGGCAAGGAGAACATTGTTGCGGACGCACTGTCACGCGCACCGGCTGGGCTTGAGAAAAGTAACACAGAAGGCAACCTCTAGAAAAATTTCAGTATTCTTTACATTCAGAAAGTCGCCTTTGAAAACTTCATCACCACATCTTTAAAGGACATTGCTCATGAACAAGATAAAGATCCGATTTGGAAAGACATCAAAAGTAAATGGCATGAAAAGACACACACTCAGATTCTGCATTATTACCTGGTTAGAAACAACATACTCTTCAAACGCTGCACTGTTGATGACAAGCTATGGGTACTTTGCATTCCAGACGATTTTGTTAATAAGCTCATTTGGTACATTCATTTCAGCTACGCACATTTTGGTCCACGAAAATGTTATCATATTCTTCGAACGACTTGTTATTTTAACAATATGGAAAAAAGAATTCGAAGAGTCTTGTCTATTTGTAAACTTTGTCAAAAGGCGAAACCATATACTGTCCCACATCGTGCTCCGTTGTTTCCTATTATTCCTTCTAAATTAAAAGAATTTGCTGCTGTTGATCTCTTGGGACCGCTTGTCAGAACATCTAATGGATTTTCGTACGCTCTAGTCGCTGTTGAACTTACTTCAAAATTTGTTTCTTTCACACCGTTACGTAAAGCCACTGGACGGTCTGTATCCAACGCCTTTGTTAAAAATTTCTTACGTGAAGTTGGACACGTTAGTAAAGTCATTTCAGATGACGGACCGCAATTCAGATCTGCTGTTTGGTCACGCATGCTTCGCAACCATAAAATCAAACCCGTTTTTATTTCATTGTACTCACCACATTGTAACCCGTCTGAACGGATTATGAAAGAAATCAATAAGCTTTGCAGACTTTATTGTCACAGAAAGCATCAGCATTGGGACAGATATTTACACTTATTTCAAAACTTGCTGAATGAAATGCCTCACGACTCCACTGCTTTACCACCTACTCTTGTACTGAAGAATGAAGAACCACCGAACAGAATCAGAGAGCTTGTACCTTTCCCGAATACACGTAAACTTCGACACAAAGACATAATTGATTTGGCTCTTAAAAATATAAAATCTGCAGCAGACAAAAGGAGAAAACTACACGGTAATGCAAATGCAAAGAAATTGTATATTGGTCAGAAAGTTCTCATTAAAGCTCATTCATTGTCACATAAGAAGAAACACTTGAGTCACAAATTCTTTCTAGTTTACAATGGACCATACAGAATCCGACGTATACCACATGATAACTGCGTTGAAGTTGAAACTCTGCGTACTAGGAAGAGTAAAGGTTTACACCACATTTCACATGTAAAACCATTTATTGAGAGATAATCTGCTTTTTAACTTTGTCTTTGCCATAAAACTTTTCACTTCACATTTCTAGTATGCTTTGTCAGACTTAAGAAACTGTTAACATGCAACAATGTTTGAAGTTAAATATCCAGTCTAGAACCTAGGGAACATTTTTAAACAGAAATTACGATTGCATTGTTATAGTGAACAGACGACACAGTGTTGTATTTGTACATTCTTGCTTGTTAGTTGCACGATTACATAACGACTATAAGGCTCACATACTTAGAACATATACTGGCACTGCTAATGAGATTTTCATGCAACATTTTGGTTTACTTGAAAAGACATTCTTTATTTGAAGTACTTTCTGTGGGATTAAAGATGACTTAGTACTTGGTTTCTTTGACAGCTACACAATTATATCACGACGCTACTAATGTGTGACACAATTTACATTGTTGCTTTTGTGCTGTATCTGCTTTATATCTGCACAGTTTTTCTGAATTCTTCTGGAAAGTAAAACATGTTTAATAGTGACTTTTGTGGTATAGCTACAATGAGACAGCCTTTTCCGTAGCACCACAATACGTTACAGCACAGTACTTTCTTCATCATGGCAATAAGCGTAATAACTAAGATATCTATACGCAAAGCATTTCACTTTTGTTTATCATGAGGTAAGTACATTGGCTTCTGCAGAACTTAGCTTTTGGAGGACGACAACTACGACACTTCCACAGAGATTATCTTACAAGACGCACAGTTTAGCGTTACAGTACATGTATTTGAGTGATTAATTTTATACTTAAAACATTTATTTTTAAAGGTTTTTGAATTACAAAGAAAGTTTTCAGTGATACATTTCATTTCATTGCTGTAATCTGTAACACCTGAGGGTATAATTACATTAATCCTCAGGGGGGTACACGCCTACTATGTGTACCATGTGTTTGGCAAGCACAAGGAGCCCTAGCTAATATGGTATTTGCTTATACAACTTTACACATCGGTACCATATTTCTCTAACACGTAAATTACACAGCTATCTGATTATTTAACAGAGAAACAAACATTTCTTTACTACATCAGTGACAGATGTTTACGTAATTACACAGTTGGGTAACTTCACACTTACGAAATTGTATTTTGTCTGTACTTTATGAACTGTTCATATTTTTTCAGACCCATTGTGATATTATGAGAGCTTTGAATGATATATTTGGTATGGGATCACGATTTTTAAAGTACGTTTGAGGCAGATGACACTTTTGACATGAGCAGAGAATTTTTTTAATTATTGGAGGAAGCTACGACGATTTTGAGAGTTGACTGAGGTGTTATGATGTTGTTATTACGATGACTATGTGTATTATGCTGTTGCGGTATGTTTATGATCAATAAGCTGATGCTATATGAGTTATTTGGTTATGCTACGTATCTGTTATGATGAAATATTGTAGAAGTGTCGACGAGTAAGGTAAGGAATAATGAGTAGTGGTTTGGGACTCTGATTTGTGGAAAAGGATGATGGTAACCAAGAATCGTACTTTAAGAGTTATGAAATGTGTGTAAATGCGTGAATGTATCACAATGCCGGCAAAAGTTTTTTGGACAATGTTATATTTACAGGATTTTGTTTCTACATTTGTAACGCAAATTCACGACCTATGAAATTTTTATATGAGACTGTCACTGTAGCGGAAACTACTGTCGTAAATATTTTGTTAAGAAAGGTAAGTGACCTTGGCGTAATGCGTTTCTGGCGCCCAGCTGAAAGGTAGGTCTCTGTAAGCACCAGCTGCGTGACAGACGCCTGAAAAAAAAAATCCATTAGTGTGTGCCAGAGGCGCAGGTGGAGAAGAAAAAAAAAAGGGAGGCCATTATCCTCGCTATTGACATTCCTTTGTAGAAAGCATCGTAAATACGACACCCTCAAACTTGAAAACATGATTACACTGTGGAGCTCTTAATTTATGATGTTTACTAAAATGCCTAATGAAACGGAGAAACATTTCACGGCTATTGTCTTGCTAATTGAGAGAAATGCCATATGGCTTGCCTTTATGTATTTATTTACTCATTTTGTTTAATATTTAGTTTCTAGCTGCACTGCAGCATTGGTTAAAATAAAATTTTATAGATGTACTAATATAAATATTTTCTGTCTACAGATCGAGTAAATAATAATTTTTTCAAAAAAAAAATGAGGGAGCACAAAAAGACATTTACCTTCACAGGAACTGCATTCATAATTTTCTTTTCAAGTACTTGGGAACTTTTTTGGTAGAATAACTTCTGGTGGTGCACAATTTTAATTACATAGACATTAAGATGTGAATAGACATTTCCCTTATCTGCATTGTTGTCTTTAGTGTAAAATTTTTTCTGTTTGAGCTTTGTCATGTTTAGGTACTAGTTATATCATTTGCTTCTGCTGTTTGCCAGGCATAGTGCTACTGAATTTTAATTTGTGTTACTCTGCTAAGCCAGTTTACTACTGATTTATTTTTCTTGTTTGCTGCTCATTGCCTTATATTAGTTGTAATTTATGCTGCTTGCTTCGCCATTTGTATTTTTGATCATTGCTGTGTGTGTTAATTGTTTTGTGCTGCTGCATTGCCTCGTCCCTTAGTTTAGCATCTGAGCTCAGTAGATTTAAGTTAGCTTAAGAGGGGGTAGACTAGATAAGAAACTGACTATGGACAATAGCAAAAAAATGCATTGAGAAGTTATACGAAAAAAAGTACAGAAAGCAGGTATAGATAGGACTTTTGGGAATAATGATGAACCAAGGGAGATCTCCATGCAAAATACTGCAGTGAAACAAACCCTGTCCTTTCCTTTTGTATTATTTTGCTATTTGTGTATGTACCGTTGTGTATTTGTCTTTTTCCTGTCTTTAAGTGTTTAGCTAATAAGATTTATGTTGTAGAATTTTTCAAATACTATGTTATTTATCTTGTAAAGATGTTTAGACATTACTTGTTCTGTTTTGTTTTAATGCTCATGTGTGAAATTGATGTTTCGAAAGTTATTCTGATCTTTTATGTATGTACTTATTTCATAATTCCTGTAACACTGATGTATATGTTTATTTCTATTCTTTTGTAAAGCCTGTGTTACTACAATTGTTATCTATATTGCTATGTTCTTTAATGATGTATTTTGTACCTTTGTAATTGTATGCTCATGTTATAATATTGTAATTGACACCAGTTCATCAAATTAAGTAACTTGTAAGCATTCATTTCACTGCACACATTTCTGTTGGTCATAGTAATGCTCAATATGTAAGAAGTTGGGATTGATAGTGTTTGCACGTGTGTTAATAATTCAGCAAGGGACTGGATAACAGCATTGCTGGTTCTAAGGACAATTCCAAAAACTTTGTGAGTGCACAAGTGGTGGTTATGGACTTGCTACATTATCCGCAAGACTCTTCAATGGTGATTGTGCACCTGCACAGTCACAACAGATGGCTGCTGGCTATCTCTACAAGGACTACAGTGGGTCTGCATCTTTGATGACCCACCAGTACCATTATCTCTACAAGGACTACAGTGGGTCTACATCTTTGATGACTCACCAATACCATTATTTCTACAAGGACTGCAGTGGGTCTGCACCTCTGGTGGCCCACCAATACCATAATCTCTACCAGGACTACAGTGGGTCTGCTCTGTGATGACCTACCTACCAATACTCTTCAAAATTTCGACTGACTCTGCTGTGGGTTGGTCTGTTGTGGCCCATTACCTGTCTGCATGTCAAGAGTCAGCACTGTCTTTCCGTTGGAAGGACAACAGTACTTCTTCAAGACTGCATGGAAATCCACTACTTCCGTGTGCATTTTGTTTTACTGCTCAGACTTTGAGAAAAACACTGCTATTCTACTGTTATGTACGATTAGGACTATCTTTATGGACTGTGAGAAAGTTTAGCTTTTGACCAACATTGTATCAATAAGTGTGTGCATTTGTTATTGTAATTATGAAAAATTTTTTCAAATCTGTATTGGCCACTGCCCAAACCAATATGTAAAATTTTTTGTGGTGAGCATGGGGGCTATGTAAGTAGGTTGATAAGGTTTGTTTATTGGTAACGCCACCTCTGTATGAAAATCACTGGCTGTGCTGTGTGCAGTCTGTGGCTGCTTTGCATTGTCGTAATACTCGCCATTGTAGTGTTCGGCAGCTGGCTGTGAACAGCGCGTAGCGTTGCGCAGTTGGAGGTGAGCCGCCAGCAGTGGTGGATGTGGGGAGAGAGATGGCGGAGTTTTTGTAATTTGTCATGAACTGCTATCTATATTATGACTTTTGATGATACTAAGGTAAATACATTATTTGTTCTCTATTAATATCTTTCATTTGCTAACTATCCCTATCAGTAGTTAGTGCCTTTGTAGTTTGAATCATTTATTTAGCTGGCAGTAGTGGCTCGCTGTACTGCAGTAGTTCGAGTAATGAAGATTTTTTTGAGGTAAGTGATTTCTGAAAGGAATAGTTTAATGTTACTCAGGGCCATTCTTTTGCAGGGATTTTTGAAAGTCAGATTGCGTTGCGCTAAAAATATTGTATGTCAGTTTAAGCACAGCCTTGTATAATTGTTCAAAGGGGACGTTTCACATGTTCTCGTGTTACGTGGCTGCCAATTCTCGGTTCATGCAAAATCGTAAGGTCCTCGATCTTGTCCAAGGTACCAGACCAGCCAATAATTCAATAATCGATAACAAAAGCTTGAAATGTATCTCTTCTTACTGGCCGATTGCTTCAACTTAGATACTTCTGTGTTCTACTGTGCTGCTTGTAGTGTCTCCGCATACCGCAGCACGCGACAAGGGCTTGCAGACGTTAAATGTAACCCTATCAGAGAGAAAAGCGACGAATGTGACGATCTGGCGTTATGTCGATGACGGAAACGGGAGATTTTCTTAGGTTTTTACTACATATTTACACTTTTCACATTTTTTCGTGATACGTGGCTGCCAGTCCTCGGTTCATGCAAAATCTTAAGGTCCTCGGTCGTGTCAAGGCACCAAACCAGCCAATAATTCAATAATCCATAACTAAAACTTGAAAGGTAGGTCTCCCTATTGGCCCATTGCATCAACTTAGATGCTTCTTCTGTGTTCTGCTGTGCTGCTTGTAGTGTCTCCGCATACCGCAGAACGCGACAGGGCCTTGCAGACGATAAATGTAACCATTTCAGAGAGAAAAGTGACCAATGTGACGATCTGGCGTTATGTCGATGACGGAAAGGGGAGATTTTCTTAGGTTTTTACTACATATTAACACTTTTCACAAATTTCTCGTGTTACGTGGCTGCCAGTCCTCGGTTCATGCAAAATCTTAAGGTCCTCGGTCATGTGCAAGGCTCCAAACCAGCCAATAATTCAATAATCGATAACTAAATCTTGAAATGTAGCTCATCTTACTGGCCAATTGCATCAACTTAGATGCTTCTTCTGTGTTCCACTGTGCTGCTTGTAGTGTCTCCGCGTACCGCAGCACGCGACAAGGGCCTGCAGACGATAAATGTAACCGTTTCAGAAAGAAAATCGACCAATGTGACGATTCGGCGTTATGTCGACGACGGAAACGGGAGATTTTCTTAGGTTTTTACTACATATTAACACTTTCCACATTTTCTCGTGTTACGTGTCTGCAAGTCCTCGGTTCATGCAAAATCTTAAGGTCCGCGGTTATGTCCAAGGTAACAAACCAGCCAATATTTCAATAATCGATAACTAAAACGTGAAATGTAGCTCTTCTTACTGGCCGATTGCATCAACATACATGCTTCTCCTGTGTTCTACTGTGCTGCTTGTAGTGTCTCCGCATACCGCAGCACGCGACAAGGACTTGCAGACGATAAATGTAACCGTTTCAGAGAGAAAAGCGACCAATGTGACTATCTGGCGCGATGTCGAATCGATAGTAAATGACGAAAAGGGGTGATTTTCTTAGGTTTTTACTACATATTAACACTTTTCACATTTTCTCGTGTTACGTAGCCGCCAGTCCTCGGTTCATGCAAAATCCAAAGGTCCTCGGTCATGTCCACGGCACCAAACCAGCCTATAATTCTATACTCGATAACTAAAACTTGAAATGTAGCTTTTCTTACTGGCCGATTGCTTCAACTTAGATGCTTCCACTGTGTTCTACTGTGCTGATTGCAGTGCCTCCACATACCGCAGCACGCGACAAGGGCTTGCAGACGATAAATGTAACCGTTTCAGAGAGAAAAGCGACCAATGTGACGATCTGGCGCTATGTCGAATCGATAGTAAATGACGGAAACGGGAGATTTTCTTGAGTTTTTACTACATATTAACACTTTTCTCATTTTCTCGTGTTACGTGGCTGCCAGTCCACGGTTCATGCCAAATCGTAAGGTCCTAGGTCATGTCCAAGGCACTAAACCAGCCAATAATTCAATAATCGATAGGTAAAACGTGAAATGTAGCTCTCCTTACTGGCCGGTTGCATCAACTTAGATGCTTCTTTTGTGTTCTGCTGTGCCGCTTGTAGTGTCTCCGCATACCGCAGCACGCGCCAAGGGCTTGCAGACGATAAATGTAACCGTTTCAGAGAGAAAAGCGACCAATGTGACGATCTGGCAATATGTCGAATCGATAGTAAATGACCTAAACGGGAGATCTTCTTGAGTTTTTACTACATATTGACACTTTTCTCATTTTCTCGTGTTACGTGGCTGCCAGTCAACGCTTCATGCAAAATCGTAAGGTCCTCGGTCATGTCCAAGGCACTAAACCAGCCAATAATTCAATAATCTATAGCTAAAACTTGAAATGTAGCTCTCCGTATTGGCCGATTGCATCAACTTAGATGCTTCTTTTGTGTTCTACTGTGCTGCTTGTAGTGTCTCCGCATACCGCAGCACGCGACAAGGGCTTGCAGACGATAAATGTAACCGTTTCAGAGAGAAAAGCGACCAATGTGACGATCTAACGTTATGTCGATGACGGAAAGGGGGGATTTTCTTAGGTTTTTACTACATATTAACACTTTTCACATATTCTCGTGTTACGTGGCATCCAGTCTGCGGTTCATGCAAAATCTTAAGGTTCCCGGTCATGTCCAAGGCACCAAACCAGCCAATAATTCAATAATCGATAGCTAAAACTTGAAATGTAGCTCTCCTTACAGGCCGATTTTATCAACTTAGATGCTTCTTTTGTGTTCTACTGTGCTGCTTGTAGTGTCTCCGCATACCGCAGCACGCGACAATTGCTTGCACACGATAAATGTAACTGTTTCAGAGAGAAATGTGACCAATGTGACAATCTGGCGTTATGTCGATGACGGAAAGGGGATATTTTCTTAGGTTTTTACTACATTTTAACACTTTTCACAAAATTCTCGTGTTACGTGGCTGCCACTCCTGGGTTCATACAAAATCTTAAGGTCCTCGGTCATGTCCAAGGCACCAAACCAGCCAATAATTCAATAATCGATAACTAAAACTTGAAATGTAGCTCTTCTTACTGGCCGATTGCATCAACTTAGATGCTTCTTGTGTGTTCTACTGTGCTGGTTGTAGTGTCTCCGCGTACCGCAGCACGCGACAAGGGCTTGCAGACGATAAACGTAACCGTTTCAGAGAGAAAAGTGACCAATGTGGCGATCTGGCGTTATGTCGATGACGGAAACGGGAGATTTTCTTTCGTTTTTACTACATGTTAACACTTTTCACATTTTCTCGTGTCACGTGGCTGCCATACATCGGTTCATGCAAAGTCTTAAGGTTCTCGGTCATGCCCAAGGCTCCAAACCACCCAATAATTCAATATTCGATAACTAAAACTGGAAATGTAGCTCCTCTTACTGGCCGATTGCATCAACTTAGATGCTTCTTCTGTGTTCTACTGTGCTGCTTGCAGTGTCTCCGCATACCGCAGCACACGACAAGAGCTCGCAGACGATAAATGTAACCGTTTCTGAAAGAAAAGCGACCAATGTGACGATCTGGCGCTATGTCGGATCGATAGTAACTGACGAAAACGGGAGATATTGTTAAGTTTTTACTACGTATTAACACTTTTGTTCCATTTTTCGTGTTACGTGGCTGCCAGTTCTCGGTTCATACAAAATCTTAAGGTCCTCGGTCATGTCCAGGTCACCTAACCAGCCAATAATTCAATAATCAATAACTAAAACTTGAAATGTAGCTCTCCTTACTGGCCGATTGCATCAACTTAGATGCTTCTTCTGTGTTCTACTGTGCTGCTTGTAGTGTCTCCGCACACCGCAGCCCGCGACAAGGGCTTGCAGACGATAAATGTAACCGTTTCAGAGAGAAAAGCGACCAATGTGACGATCTGGCGTTATGTCGATTCCATAGTAAAAGACGGAAGAGGGAGCTTTTCTTAGGTTTTTACCACATATTAACACTTTTCACATTTTCTCGTGTTACGTGGCATCCAGTCCTCGGTTCATGCAAAATCTTAAGGTCCTCGGTCATGTCCAAGGAACCAAACCAGCCAATAATTCATTAATCGATAACTAAAACTTGTAGTGTAGCTCTTCTTATTGGCCGATTGCATCAACTTAGATACCTGTTCCGCGTTCTACCGTGCTGCTTGTACTGTCTCCGCATACCGCAGCACGCGACAAGGGCTTGCAGACGACAAATGTAACCGTTTGAGAGAGAAAAGCGACCAATGTGACGATCTGGCGTTATGTCGATGACGGAAACGGAAGATTTTCTTAGGTTTTAACTACATATTTACACTTTTCACATTTTTTCGTGTTACGTGGCTGCCAGTCCTCGGTTCATGCAATATCTTAAGGTCCTCGGTCATGTCCAAGGCACCAAACCAGCCAATAATTCATTAATCGATAACTAAAACTTGTAGTGTAGCTCTTCTTATTGGCCGATTGCATCAACATAGATACCTGTTCTGTGTTCTACCGTGCTGCTTGTAGTGTCTCCGCATACCGCAGCACGCGACAAGGGCTTGCAGACGATAAATGTAACCGTTTGAGAGAGAAAAGCGACCAATGTGACGATCTGGCGTTATGTCGATGACGGAAACGGAAGATTTTCTTAGGTTTTAACTACATATTTACACTTTTCACATTTTTTCGTGTTACGTGGCTGCCAGTCCTCGGTTCATGCAATATCTTAAGGTCCTCGGTCATGTCCAAGGCACCAAACCAGCCAATAATTCATTAATCGATAACTAAAACTTGTAGTGTAGCTCTTCTTATTGGCCGATTGCATCAACTTAGATACCTGTTCTGTGTTCTACTGTGCTTCTTTTAGTGCCTCCGCATACCTCAGCACGCGATAAGGCCTTGCAGACGATAAATGTATCCGTTTGAGAGAGAAAAGCGACCAATGTGACGATCTGGCGTTATGTCGATGACGGAAACGAGAGTTTTTCTTAGGTTTTTACTACATATTTACACTTTTCATATTTTTTCGTGTTACGTAGCTGCCAGTCCTCGGTTCTTGCAAAATCGTAAGGTCCTCGGTCGTGTCAAGGCAGCAAACCAGCCAATAATTCAATAATCCGTAACTAAAACTTGAAATGAGGTCTCCCTATTGGCCGATTGCATCAACTTAGATGCTTCTTCTGTGCTCTGCTGTGCTGCTTGTAGTGCCTCCGCATACCGCAGAACGCGACAGGGGCTTGCAGACGATAATTGTAACCGTTTCAGAGAGAAAAGTGATAAATGTGACGATCTGGCGTTATGTCGATGACGGAAAGGGGAGATTTTCTTAGGTTTTTACTACATATTAACACTTTTCACAAATATCTCGTGTTACGTGGCTGCCAGTCCTCGGTACATGCAAAATCTTAAGGTCCTCGGTCATGTCCAAGGCTCCAAACCAGCCAATAATTCAATAATCGATAACTATAACTTGAAATGTAGCTCATCTTACTGTCCGATTGCATCAACTTAGATGATTCTTCTGTGTTCTACTGTGCTGCTTGTAGTGTCTCTGCATACCGCAGCACGCGACAAGGGCTTGCAGACGATAAATGTAACCGTTTCAGAGAGAAAAGCGACCAATGTGAAGATCTGGCGTTATGTCGATTCGATAGTAAATGACGCAAACGCGACATTTTCTTAGGTTTTTACTACATATTAACACTTTTCACATTTTCTCCAGTTACGTGGTTACCAGTCCTCGGTTCATGCAAAATCTTAAGGTCCTCGGGCACGTCCAAGGCACCAAACCAGCCAAATATTTCATAAATCGATAATTAAAACTTAAAATGTAGCTCTCCTTACTGGCCGATTGCATCAACTTAGATGCTTCTTCTGTGTTCTACTGTGCTGCTTGTAGTGTCTCTGCATACCGCAGCACGCGACAAGGGCTTGCAGACGATAAATGTAACCGTTTCAGAGAGAAAAGTGACCAATGTGACGATCTGGCGTTATATCGATTCGATAGTAAATGACGGAAACAGGAGATTTTCTTAGGTTTTTACTACATATTAACACATTTCGCATTTTCTCCTTTTAAGTGGCTGCCAGCCCTCGGTTCATGCAATATCTTAAGGTACTCGGTCACGTCCACAGCACCAAACCAGCCAATAATTCAATAATCGATAACCTGAAACTTGAAATGTAGCTCCTCTTACTGGTAGATTATATCGATTTAGAAGATTCTTCTGTGTTCTACTGTGCTGCCTGTAGTGTCTCCGCATACCGCAGCACGCGACAAGGGCTTGCAGACGATAAACGTAACCGTTTCAGAAAGAAAATCGACCAATGTGACGATTTGGCGTTATGTAGACGACGGAAACAGGAGATTTTCTTAGGTTTTTACTACATATTAACACTTTCCACATTTTCTCGTGTTACGTGGCTGCAAGTCCTCGGTTCATACAAAGTCTTAAGGTCCTGGGTCATGTCCAAGGCACCAAACCAGCCAAAAATTAAATAATCGATAACTGTAATATGAAACGTAGCTCTTCTTACTGGCCGATTGCATCAACTTAGATGCTTCTTGTGTGCTCTACTGTGCTGCTTGTAGGGTCTCCGCATACCGCAGCACGCGACAAGGGCTTGAAGACGATAAACGTAGCTGTTTCAGAGTGAAAAGCGACCAATGTGACGATCTGTTCGTTATGTCGATGACGGAAAGGGGTGATTTTCTTAGGTTTTTACTACATATTAACACTCTTCACATTTTCTCGTGTTACGTGTCTGCGAGTCCTCGGTTCATGCAAAATCTTAAGGACCGCGGATATGTCCAAGGTACCAAACCAGCCAATATTTCCATAATCGATAACTAAAACTTGAAATGTAGCTCTTCTTACTAGCCGATTGCATCAACTTAGAGGCCTCTTCTGTGTTGTCCTTTGCTGCTTGTAGTGTCTCCGCATACCACAGCACGCGACAAGGGCTTGCAGACGATAAATGTAACCGTTTCAGAGAGAAAAGCGACCAATGTGACGTTCTGGCGCTATGTCGAATCGATAGTAAATGACGGAAACGGGAGATTTTCTTGAGTGTTTACTACATATTAACACTTTTCTCATTTTCTCGTGTTACGTGGCTGCCAGTCCACGGTTCATGCCAAATCTTAAGGTTCTCGGTCATGTCCAAGGCACTAAACCAGCATTTAATTCAATAATCGATAGGTAAAACTTTAAATGTAGCTCTCCTTACTGGCCGATTGCATCAACTTAGATGATTCTTTTGTGTTCTATAGAGCTGTTTGTAGTGTCTCCGCATACCGCAGCACGCGACAAGGGCTTGCAGACGATAAATGTAACCGTTCCAGAGAGAAAAGCTGTAAGTAGGCTGTTTAGGTTTTTTTATTGGTAACGCCACCTCTGTATGAAAATCACTGGCTGTGGTGTGTGCAGTCTGTGGCTGCTTTGCATTGTTGTAATACTCGCCATTGTAGTGTTGGGCAGCGGCAGCTGGATGTGAACAGCGCGTAGCGTTGCGCAGTTGGAGGTGAGCCGCCAGCAGTGGTGGATGTGGGGAGAGAGATGGCGGAGTTTTGTAATTTGTGATGAACTGCTATATATATTATGACTTTTGATGATATCAAGGTAAATACATTGTTTGTTCTCTATTAATATCTTTCATTTGCTAACTATCCCTATCAGTAGTTAGTGCCTTCCATAGTTTGAATCTTTTATTTAGCTGGCAGTAGTGGCGCTCGCTGTATTGCAGTAGCTTGAGCAGCGAAGATTTTTGTGAGGTAAGTGATTTGTGAAAGGTATAGTTTAATGTTAGTTAGGGCCATTCTTTTGTAGGGAATTTTGAAAGTCAGATTGCGTTGCGCTAACAAAATATTGTGTGTCAGTTTAAGCACAGTCTTGTATAATTGTTCAAAGGGGACGTTTCATATGTCGACCCTTAGCCAAGGATGCCTCACTGGAATCTTCTGATTTTTTTTGTAGTTTGTGTAATTAGTGTAGATTTTGTTTAATGCTAGCGCGTAATTGTAGGGAAAATCTCCTTTGTAGTTGCAGTCTTTCATTGTTGTACCGTAAAACAGTTGTGGCATGCATGTAGATTTGCACCAAGTATTTCGCAGCTGCAATTAACTAGACATTATTTTCAGTGCTATGTTAGTGTGTTCTCTTATTTTTGATCTTCAAATTGTGTTTTTCTGTGTTGTTGTGTAAAATACTGTGACAATAATGGCGTGTGAAAAACGTAATACTAGGCTCCAAAGTAAACTGAGAAATGACAGTGAAAATGAAAGCAGTGTGTTAGCGCCACCGAGTAATGAATTAACTGATGTTCAAAGTAGTAATTTGGTAATTGTGCATATGGAAATGGAGCGGGCTGCAAACAATGGTGTAGACAGTGAAACAGGCAGTCAACAGGGAAGCATTATCGATCGATCGGTCGGCAACAGCTCGCCTCAGGAATCGGAAATGACAGGACATAATTTCGCAAATACTGTAGATTCAGGTTTTGGGTCATCACCGTTTTCTCAAATAAGTCATGACACACTTTCTGCTTGTCAAAATGTGAATGTTGCCGGTGCAAATGCACTGCAAAAAAGCATAGAGAAACAGATTCCAGACACTAATACATTATTATTGCAATTAATGCAACAAATGGAACAAAATCAGAGACAAATGGGACAAAATCTTAAAAAGTTAGACACAGTGGAACAAAACCTTAAAAAGTTAGACACAATGGAACAAAATCAGAGACAAACACAGCAACAGTTAGACACACTGGAACAAAATCAGAGACAAACACAGCAACAGCTTCAAAAGTTAGACTCATTGGAACAAACTCTTGAACAAACGCGTGAAGATTTAACTACTGAGTTACATAACATTGAATCGAAATGTCAAAAAGTCTGTAATGACGTAAAAACTCAAATTTGTGAGCATTTCCAACCTATTTTTTCGCGGCATGAAAATGCATTACAGAATCACAAAGCAGCCATAAAAGAACTGCAAACTATTGTTCATGAAAATCATGAGACCTTGCAAGCTAAATTTGACCCAGTTGCATCTACCGATTCAGTTACGCAACTTGCAAAAGCTCAGGAAAACTTAAAGGACACAGTAGATTCGATTTCAACACAAATGGACACTCTGAATCTTGGTTCAGAAAAACACATTGAGGAAATGTGTTCACTATCGAAGAAAGTAGCAGAACTTTCGGATCAGTTCACTAACTTATCTACGAAGGTAGATGATAATCTGAACGACACAAAACCGGTAGTCTTTAATGACACAGAAGAGTGCGAACAAATTAGGAAATTCAAACAAAATCAGAATCAAATTAATACGCAACACCAAAGAGAAATCCGGGAAGTACAAGATCAGCTGACTCAGGTAATACAAGAATTACATATTTCAGAGGACACTCGCGCTCCAATACGGGAAGAGGGACTTAGAAATACGGAACAACCACAAAATAATAACACAGGACACTTCGGAAATTATGAAAGAAATTGGCAATGTGCACCGAATTTTGAGATGGAACGACCGACACGACCTAACAATGACCGATATGCGACTCGCCGACATGATGATTTTGACTATAAGCTGTTCATTACTACACGTAAATTCAAAACATTTAAGAATTCCGGCAACGACATTCATCCACAAGCATGGCTCCATCAATTCTCGCATTGTTTTCCTCCCAACTGGTCGTTAGAGCACAGATTAGAATTTATGTGTGGCTACTTGGAGAATGAACCAGCTGTAAGAATGCGATCGGTAATTCACGATTGTCACAGTGAAGGAGAATTTTACCATGCCTTCCTCTCAGCATATTGGTCTCAAGCCACACAAGACCGAGTAAAACATAGCATCATAATGATGAAACGTTTCGAACAATCTGAATTTTCCAGTCTTGTGAAATATTTTGAAGACATGTTGCATAAGAATCAGTATCTTTCAAACCCATACAGCCCCTCAGAACTCATCCGCATTTGCTTAATCAAACTACCTGAACATCTACGACATATTATTTTGGCAGGACGTTGCAAAGACGACATTGAAGCATTTCAGGGACTCTTACAAGAATTAGAAATTGACACTGACAATCGCGGAACGCAAAACCAGGAACACAACAATTACAGGTCACATCCGTCGCAATTCCGCGATGAAAGAAGTAATAACTTGACACGACAAGGCTATTCTCACAACACAAATCGTGACCAAAACAGACACCACCCGTATGACAACCGTTGGCAGAGTAGTAATAACTACAGGGAAAGATCACCTCTCCGTGGTAATGACTATCACAGAGACAATAAGAGAAACAGACAATATGGGAACCAAAATAAATACTATCAAGGGAGACAGAATAACTTTAGACGCAACGGACCAGCGCGCAGTTACGATTCAGGGAGAAATTCTCCACCATGTGACCGACAAGAAAGAAACTATGGAATCTACCGACATGACGACAGACGATATGATCGTAACGACAGACCTGAATTGCATCAGAACTGGCGGGATTCAAACAGAGCAGGGCCCTCTCGTCACGGTGAATTTGTAGAAGTTAGGTCTCCAAATCCCAATAACGACGCGCGCCAACAAAGGGACAGACAATGACTCGCACCGCAGGCAGCCGCTTGCGCCGGCTGGCTCAGAGAAAAATGACATAGACGCTAACCTTAAGAAAAATTCCAGTATTGTTTAACGACGTATACCGCATGATAATTGCGTTGAAGTTGACACGCTGCGCACTTGAAAGGGTAAAGGATTGCAATACATTTCACATACAAAACCGTTTGTTGAAAGATAATCTGCTTTTTAACTTAGTGTTTGGTATAAAACTTTTCACTTCACATATCTAGTATGCTTCGTCAGACTTAAGAAACTGTTAACATACAACAATGTTTGAAGTTAAATATCCAGTCTAGAACCTAGGGAACATTTTTAAACAGAAATTACGAATGCATTGTTATAGTGAGCAGACAACACAGTGTTGTTATTTGTACATTCTTGCTTGTTAGTTCCACTACCACGTAACGACTATAAGGATCACATACTTAGAACATATACCGGCAACGCTAATGAGATTTTAATGCAACATTTTGGTTTACTTGAAAATACATTCAGGATTTAAAGTACTATCTGTGAGATACCAGATGACACAGTGTTAGTTTATGTGACAGTTACACAATTTTATCACGACGCTACTAATGAGTAACAATTTACAATGTTGCTTTTGTAGTGTTTCTGTTTTATTTCTGCACAGTTTTTCTGTTTTATTCTGCAAAGTAAAACATGTTTTAGTAGTAACTTTTGTGGTATAGCTACAATGAGGCACCCTTTTCCGTAGCACAACAATACGTTACAGCACAGTAATTTCTTCATCACAACAATAAGTGTAATAACTAAGATATCTATACACAAAGCATTTCACTTTTGTTTATCATGAGGTAAGTACATTGACTTCTGCAGAACTTAGCTTTCGGAGGACGATAACTACGACACTTCCGCAGAGATTATGTTGCAACAAGACGCACATTTAGCGCTACAGGACACGTATTTGAGTGATTAATTTTGTACTTAAAACATTTATTTTTAAAGATTTTTGAATTATAAAGAAAGTTTTCCGTGATACATTTCATTATATTGCTGTAATCTGTAACACCTGAGGGTATAATTACATTAATCCTCAGGGGGGTACACGCTTACTTTGTGTACCATGTGTGTGGCAACCACAAGGAACCCTAGCTAATATGGTATTTGCTTCTACAACTTTACACATCGGTACCATATTTCTCTAACACACAAATTACACAGCTATCTGATCATTTAACCGAGAGATAAACATTTTTTTACTACATCAGTGACACATGTTTACGCAATACACAGTTGGGTAACTTCACACTTATGAAACTGTATTTTGTCTGTACTTTGTAAACTGTTCATATTTTTTCGGAATCATTGTGATACTATGAGAGCTTTGAATGATGTATTTGGTATGGGATCATGATTTTTAAAGTACGTTTGAGGCAAATGACACTATTGACATGAGCAGAGAATTTTTTTAGGTTGTGAAATTATTGCAGAAAGCTACGTCGTTTTTGAGATTTGACTGAGGTGTTATGATGTTATTATTACGACGACGATGTGTACTATGCTGTTGAGATACGTTTATGATCAATAAGATGATGCTACCGTATATGAGGAATAAGAAGTATGTTGGAAACCAAGAATCGTACTTTAAGAGTTATGAAATGTGCGTAAATGCATGACTGTATCACAATGCTGACGAATATTTTATTTGGACACTTATATTTATAGGATTTTCTTTCTACAGATTTGCAACGCTAATTCTTGACCTGTGAAATATTTTTATGTGAGACTGTCACTGTAGCGGAAACTGTTGTCGTAAATATTTCCGTAAGAAAGTTAAGTGACCACCTGCACGTAATGCGTTGTGGGCAGGCAGCTGTGTCAAACACCTGGAGAACAAGCCATTAGGGTGTGCCTTTCCGGAAGCACAGGTAGAAAAAAAAAGAAAAAAGGCAGGCCTTTATCCTCGCCATTGACATTCCTTTAGAGAAAATATTGCAAATGCGACACCCTCATTACTTCCATTAACCCTGCTATTGACATTCCTCTGTAGAAAGCATCGCAAACATTACACGCTCATTACCTGAAAACATATGATTACTCGTACTTTGTGCTAATTACTGCAATGCTTATGAATTGATGGGAAATATTCCTACATCTGCACACCTGATTATGACAAGTGTCTTTCTATGAGAGTTGAGAGCTACTGACTTACGAAATGCCACATGACTATTGAATGATGTTTTTATGCTTTGGTTTGCGTAATTGCTTATTTCATTTGATACCTGTTTTCCAGCTGTGTTACAGCATTAGTATTATAAAATAAACTTAGATGCATTTGCTAATGTGAACACTTTCTGTCAACAGATCTATTAAATGATAATTTTGTAATCCACATTCCTTAAAAAAAAGGAGCACTTGGAAAGGAAAGAACAATAAGAAGGGGCTAGTAACAGTAATTGGACACATAATTTTCTTTTCAGGTACATGGTAATATTTCTTTTACAATAAGTTGTTGTGGTGCACCACTTTAATTACATAGACATTAAGGTGTGATTATACATTTCCCTTATCTGCATTGTTATCTTTAGTGTACTATTTTTTCTGCTTGAGCTATGTCATGTTTAGATATAAGCTGCTGTTTGCCAGGCATAGTGCTACTGAACTTTAATTTGTGTTACTCTGCTAAGCCAGATTTATTTTTTTGTTTGCTGCGCATTGCCTCATATTAGTTGTAATGTTGAATTGCTTGGTAATTTACATTTACTGTAGCTTACTTTGCGATTTTCCATTTTTTTCATTGCTGTTTATATTAATTGTTTTATGTGCTGCTGCATTGCCTCGTCCCTTAGTTTAGCATCTGAGCTCAGTAGATTTAAGTTAGCTTAAGAGGGGGTAGACTATATAAGAAACTGACTATGGAGAATAGGTAAAGAATGCATTGCGAAGTTATATGAAAACGATTTGGGCCCAAATGAGTATTGTACAATCAGGAATAATTATTTTGAAAGAAATATGAACAGAATACAGAAAGCAGGCTTAGATAGGACTTTTTGGGAATAATGATGAACAAAGGCAGATCTCCATGCAAATGCAAAATACTACAGTAAAACAAACCCTGTCCTTTCCCTTTTGTGTTATCCCACTATATGTTTGTGTACCCATGTGTATTTGTTTTCTTCCTGTCTCTGTGTACTGTTTCATAGAACATTTTTCTCTTGTAATACAAAGTTACATTCACTATGATGAGGAATACTGTTATCCTCAAATACAATTGGCATTAATAGTGTGTTATTTACTTTGTAAAGATGTTTAGACATTATTTATTCTGTTTTGTGTTAATGCTCATGTGTGAAGTTGATTTTTCGAAAGTTATTCTGATCTTTTATCTATGTACTCATGTCATATTTCCTGTAACACTGATGTATATGTTTATTTCTATTCTTTTGTAAAGCCTGTACTACAAACGTTATCTGTATTGTTATGTTCTTTAATGATGTATTTTGTACCTTTGTAATTGTATTCTCATGTTATAAAATTGTAATTGACACCAGTTCATCTTATTATTAACTTGTAAGTTACATTTCACTGCACACGTTTCTGTTGGTCATAGTATATGGACAATATGTGAGAAGTAGGGACTGTTAGTGTTCGCACGTGTGTTAATAATTCAGCAAGGGACTGGATAACAGCATTGCTGGTTATAAGGACAATTCCAAAAACTTTGTGAGTGCACAAGTGGTGGGTTATGGACTTGCTATATTATCCGCAAGACTCTTCAATGGTGATTGTGCACCTGCACAGTCACAACAGATGGCTGCTGGCTGTCTCTACAAGGACTACAGTGGGTCTACATCTTTGATGATCCATCAATACCATTATTTCTACAAGGACTACAGTGGGTCTGCACCTCTGGTGGCCCACCAATACCATACTCTCTACCAGGACTACAGTGGGTCTGCTCTGTGATGACCTACCTACCAATACTCTTCAAAATTTCGACTGACTCTGCTGTGGGTTTGCTCTGTTGTGGCCCATTACCTGTATGCATGTCAAGAGTCAGCACTGTCTTTCCGTTGGATGGACAACACTACTTCTTCAAGACTGCATGGAAATCCACTACTTCCGTGTGCATTTTCTTCTACTGCTCAGACTTTGAGAAAAACACTACTATTTTACCGTAATGAACGATCAGGACTGTCTTTATGGACTGTGAGAAAATTTGAGCTTTTGACCAACATTGTATCAATAAGTGTGCGCATTTGATTTCTTTGTTATTGTAATTATGAAAAATTTTTGCAAATCTGTATTGGCCACTGCCCAATCCAATTTGTAAAATTTTTTGTGGGGAGCATGGGGGCTATGTAAGTAGGCTGGTTAGGTTTTTTTATTGGAAACGCCACCTCTGTATGAAAATCACTGGCTGTGCTGTGTGCAGTCTGTGGCTGCTTTGCATTGTTGTAATACTCGCCATTGTAGTGTTGGGCAGCGGCAGCTGGATGTGAACAGCGCGTAGCGTTGCGCAGTTGGAGGTGAGCCGCCAGCAGTGGTGGATGTGGGGAGAGAGATGGCGGAGTTTTGTAATTTGTGATGAACTGCTATATATACTATGACTTTTGATGAGATCAAGGTAAATACATTGTTTGTTCTCTATTAATATCTTTCATTTGCTAACTATCCCTATCAGTAGTTAGTGCCTTCCATAGTATGAATCTTTTATTTAGCTGGCAGTAGTGGCGCTCGCTGTATTGCAGTAGCTTGAGCACCAAAGATTTTTGTGAGGTAAGTGATTTGTGAAAGGTATAGTTTAATGTTAGTCAGGGCCATTCTTTTGTAGGGAATTTTGAAAGTCAGATTGCATTGCGCTAACAAAATATTGTGTGTCAGTTTAAGCACGGTCTTGTATAATTGTTCTAAGGGGACGTTTCAAAGCGACCAATGTGACGGTCTGTCGTTATGTCGATGACGGAAAGCGGAGATTTTCTTAGGTTTTTACAACATATTAACACTTTTCACATTTTCACGTGTTACGTGGCTGCCAGTCCTCGGTTCATGCAAAATCTTACGTTCCTCGGTCATGTCCAAGGCACCAAACCAGCCAATAATTCAATAATCGATAACAAAATCTTGAAATGTAGCACTTCTTACTGGCCCATTGCATCAACTTAGATGCTACTTCTGTGTTCTACTGTGCTGCTTGTAGTGTCTCCCCATACCGCAGCAAGCGACAAGGGCTTGCAGACGATAAATGTAACCGTTTCAGAGAGAAAAGCGACCAATGTGACGATCTGGCGCTATGTCGAATCCATAGTAAATGACGGAAACGGGAGATTTTCGTACGTTTTTACTACATATTAACACTTTTCACATTTTCTCGTGTTACGTGGCTGCCAGTCCTCGGTTCATGCAAAATCTTACGTTCCTCGGTCATGTCCAATGCACCAAACCAGCCAATAATTCAATGATCGATAATTAAACTTGATATGTAGCTCTTCTTACTGGCCGGGTGCATCAACTTACATGCTTCTTCTGTGTTCTACTGTGCTTCTTTTAGTGTCACCGCATACCTCATCACGCGACAAGGCCTTGCAGACGATAGATGTAACCGTTTGAGAGAGAAAAGCGACCAATGTGACGATCTGGCGTTATGTCGATGACGGAAACGGGAGATTTTCTTAGGTTTTAACTACATATTTACACTTTTCACATTGTTTCGTGTTACGTGGCTGCCAGTCCTCGGTTCATGCAATATCTTAAGGTCCTCGGTCATGTCCAAGGCACCAAACCAGCCAATTATTCAATAATCGATAACTGAAACTTGAAATGTAGCCCTTCTTACTGGACGGATGCATCAACTTAGATGCTTCTTCTGTGTTCTACTGTGCTTCTTTTAGTGTCTCCGCATACCTCAGCACGCGACAAGGCCTTCCAGACGATAAATGTAACCGTTTGAGAGAGAAAAGCGACCAAAGTGACGATTTGGCGTTATGTCGATGACGGAAACGGGAGATTTTCTTAGGTTTTTACTACATATTTGCACTTTTCACATTTTTTCGTGTTACGTGGCTGCCAGTCCTCGGTTCATGCAAAATCTTACGTTCCTCGGTCATGTCCAATGCACCAAACCAGCCAATAATTCAATGATCGATAATTAAACTTGATATGTAGCTCTTCTTACTGGCCGGGTGCATCAACTTACATGCTTCTTCTGTGTTCTGCTGTGCTGCTTGTAGTGCCTCCGCATACCGCAGAACGCGACAGGGGCTTGCAGACGATAATTGTAAATGTTTCAGAGAGAAAAGTGACCAATGTGACGATCTGGCGTTATGTCGATGACGGAAAGGGGAGATTTTCTTAGGTTTTTACTACATATTAACACTTTTCACAAATATCTCGTGTTACGTGGCTGCCAGTCCTCGGTTCATGCAAAATCTTAAGGTCCTCGGGCATGTGCAAGGCTCCAAACCAGCCAATAATTCAATAATCGATAACTAAAACTTGAAATGTAGCTCATCTTACTGTCCCGGTTGCATCAACTTAGATGATTCTTCTGTGTTCTACTGTGCTGCTTGTAGTGTCTCTGCATACCGCAGCACGCAACAAGGGCTTGCAGACGATAAATGTAACCGTTTCAGAGAGGAAAGCGACCAATATGACGATCTGGCGTTATGTCGATTCGATAGTAAATGACGGAAACGTGACATTTTCTTAGGTTTTTACTACATAATAACACTTTTCACATTTCCTCGTGTTACGTGGCTGCCAGTCCTCGGTTTATGCAATATATTAAGGTCCTCGGTCTTGTCCAAGGCAACAAACCAGCCAATAATTCATTAATCGATAACTAAAACTTGAGATGTAGCTCTTCTTACTGGAGGGATGCATCTACTTAGATGCTTCTTCTGTGTTCTACTGTGCTTCTTTTAGTGTCTCCGCATACTTCAGCACGCGACAAGGCCTTGCAGACGATAAATGTAACCGTTTGAGAGAGAAAAACGACCAATGTGACGATCTGGCGTTATGTCGATGACGGAAACGGGAGATTTTCTCAGGTTTTTAATACATCTTTACACTTTTCACATTTTTTCGTGTTACGTGGCTGCCAGCCCTCGGTTCATGCAATATCGTAAGGTCCTCGGTCATGTCCACAGCACCAAACCAGCCAATATTACAATAATCGATAACTGAAACTTGAAATGTAGCTCTTCTCACTGGTAGATTATATCAATTTAGAAGATTCTTCTGTGTTCTACTGTGCTGCTTGTAGTGTCTCTGCATACCGCAGCACGCGACAAGGGCTTGCAGACGATAAACGTAACCGTTTCAGAAAGATAATCGACCAATGTGACGATTTGGCGTTATGTCGACGACGGAAACGGGAGAATTTCTTAGGTTTTTACTACATATTAACACTTTCCACATTTTCTCGTGTTACGTGGCTGCCAGTCCTCGGTTCATGCAAAGTCTTAAGGTCCTGGGTCATGTCCAAGGCACCAAACCAGCCAATAATTAAATAATCGATAACTGTAAGATGAAATGTAGCTCTTCTTACTGGCCGATTGCTTCATCTTAGATGCTTCTTGTGTGTTCTACTGCGCTGCCTGTAGGGTCTCCGCATACCGCAGCACGCGACAAGGGCTTGAAGACGATAAATGTAACTGTTTCAGAGTGAAAAGCGACCAATGTGACGATCTGTTCGTTATGTCGATGACGGAAAGGGGTGATTTCCTTAGGTTTCTACTACATATTAACATTTTTCACAATTTCACGTGTTACTTGTCTGCGAGTCCACGGTTCATGCAAAATCTTAAGGACCGCGGTTATGTCCAAGGTAATAAACCAGCCAATATTTCGATAATCGATAACTAAAACGTGAAATGTAGCTCTTCTTACTTGCCGATTGCATCAACTTAGATGCTTCTCCTGTGCTCTACTGTGCTGCTTGTAGTTTCTCCGTATACCGCAGCACGCGACAAGGACTTGCAGACGATAAATGTAACGGTTTCAGAGAGAGAAGCGACCAATGTGACTATCTGGCGCGATGTCGATTCGATAGTAAATGACGGAAAGGGGTGATTTTCTTAGGTTTTAACTACATATTAACACTTTTCACCGTTTCTCGTGCTACGTGGTTGAAACTCCTCGGATAATGCAATATCTTAAGGACCTAGGTCATTTCCAAGGCACCAAACCAGCCAATTTTTCAATAATCGATAACTAAAACCTGAAATGTAGCTCTTCTTACTAGCCGATTGCATCAACTTAGATGCCTCTTCTGTGTTGTCCTGTGCTGCTTGTAGTGTCTCCGCATACCGCAGCACGCGACAAGGGCTTGCCGACGATAAATGTAACCGTTTCAGAGAGAAAAGCGACCAATGTGACGTTCTGGAGCTATGTCGAATCCATAGTGAATGACGGAAACGGGAGATTTTCTTGAGTGTTTACTACATATTAACACTTTTCTCATTTACTCGTGTTACGTGGCTGCCAGTCCACGGTTCATGCTAAATCTTAAGGTCCTTGGTCATGTCCAAGGCACTAAACCAGCATTTAATTCAATAATCGATAGGTAAAACTTGAAATGTAGCTCTCCTTACTAGCCGATTGCATCAACTTAGATGATTCTTTTGTGTTGTATAGTGCTGCTTCTAGTGTCTCCGCATACCGCAGCACGCGACAAGGGCTTGCAGACGATAAATGTAACCGTTTCAGAGAGAAAAGCGACCAATGTGACGATCTGGCGCTATGTCGAATCCATAGTAAATGATGGAAACGGGAGATTTTCGTAAGTTTTTACTACATATTAACACTTTTCTAGTTTGGCGTGTTACGTGGTTGCCAGTCCTCGATTCATCAAAATCTTAAGCTCCTCGGTCATGTCCAAGGCACCAAACAAGCCAATAATTCAATAATCGATAGCTAAAACTTGAAATGTAGCTCTCCTTGCAGGCCGATTGCATCAACTTAGATGCTTCCTTTGTGTTCTACTGTGCTGCTTGTAGTGCCTCCGCATACCGCAGCACGCGACAAGGGCTTACAGACGATAAATGTAACCGTTCCAGAGAGAAAAGCGACCAATGTGACGATCTGTTGTTATGTCGATGACGGAAAGGGGGGAATTTCCTAGGATTTTACCACATATTAACACTTTTCACGTTTTCTCGTGTTACGTGGCATCCAGTCCTCGTGTCATGCACAATCTTAAGGTCCTCGGCCATGTCCAAGGCGCCAAACCAGCCAATAATTCAATAATCGATAGCTAAAATTTGAAATGTAGCTCTCCTTACACGCCGATTGCATCAACTTAAATGCTTCTTTTGTGTTCTACTGTGCTGCTTGTAGTGTCTCCGCATACCACAGCACGCGACACGGGCTTGCAGACGATTAATGTTACCGTTTCAGAGAGAAAAGCGACTAATGCGACGATCTCTCGTTATGTCGATTCGATAGTGAAAGACGGAAGCGTTAGATTTTCTTACGTTTTTACCACATATTAACACTTTTCACATTTTCTGGTGTTACGTGGTTGCCAGTCCTCGGTTCATGCAAAACCTTAAGGTCCTCCATCATGTCCAAGGCACCTAACCAGCCAATAATTCAATAATCGATAACTAAAACTTGAAATGAAGCTCTACTTACTGGCCGATTGCATCAACTTAGATGCTTCTTTTGTGTCCTACTGTGCTGCTTGTAGTGTCTCCGCGTACCGCAGCACGCGACAAGGAACTGCACACGATAAGTGCAACTGTTTCAGAGAGATAAGTGACCAATGTGACGATCTGGCGTTATGTCGATGACGGAAACGAGTGATTTTCTAAGGTTTTTACTACATATTAACACTATTCACATTTTCTCGTGTTACGTGGCATCCAGTCCTCGGTTCATGCAAAATCTTAAGGTCCTCGATCATGTCCAAGGCACCAAACCAGCCAATAATTCAATAATCGATAACTAAAACGTGAAATATAGCTCTCCTTAAAGGCCGATTGCATCAACTTAGATGCTTCTTATGTGTTCCACTGTGCTGCTTGTAGAGTCTCCGCATGCCGCAGCACGCGACAAGCGCTTGCACACGGTAAATGTAACTGTTTCAGGGAGAAATATGACCAATGTGACAATCTGGCGTTATGTCGATGACGGAAAGGAGAGATTTTCTTAGGTTTTTATTACATATTAACACTTTTCTAATTTGCTCGTGTTACGTGGCTGCCAGTCCTAGGTTCATGCAAAATCTTAAGGTCCTCGGTCATGTCCGAGGCACCAAACCAGCCAATAATTCAATAATCGATAGCTAAAACGTGAAATGTAGCTCCTCTTACTGGCCCAATGCATCAACTTAGATGCTACTTCTGCGTTCTATTGTGCTGCTTGTAGTGTCTCCCCATACCGCAGCATGCGACAAGTGTTTGCAGACGTTAAATGTAACCGTTTCGGAGAGAAAAGCGACCAATGTGACGATCTGCCTTCATGACGATGATAGAAAGGCGGGATTTTCTTTGGTTTTTACTGCATATTTACACTTTTCACATTTTGTCGTGATACGTGGCATCGAGTCCTCGGTTCATCCAAAATCTTAAGGTCCTCGGTCATGTCCAAGGCACCAAACGAGCCAATAATTCATTAATCGATAACTAAAACTTGTAGTGTAGCTCTTCTTACTGGCCGATTGCATCAACTTAGATGCTTCTTCTGTGTTGTACTGTGCTGCTTGTAGTGTCTCCGCATACAGCAGCGCGCGATAAGGGCTTGCAGACGATAAATGTAACCGTTTCAGAGAGAAAAGCGACCAATGTGACGATCTGTCGTTATGTCGATGTCGGAAAGGGGTGATTTTCTTAGGTTTTTACTACACATTAACACTTTTCACACTTTCTTGTGGAACGTGGCTGCGAGGCCTCGGTTCATGCAAAATCTTAAGGTTCGCGGTCATGTCCAAGGTACGAAACCAGCCAATTTTTCAATAATCGATAACTAAAACGTGAAATGTAGCTCTTCCTACTGGCCAATTGCATCAACTTAGATGCTTCTCCTGTGTTCTACTGTGCTGCTTGTAGTGCCCCCGCATACCGCAGCACGCGACAAGGACTTGCAGACGATAAATGTAACCGTTTCAGAGAGAAAAGCGACCAATGTGGCGATCTGCCGTTATGTCGATTCGATACTATATGACGGAAACGGGAGATTTTCTTAGGTTTTTACTACATATTAACACTTTTCACATTTTCTCGTGTTACGTGGCTGCCAGTCCCCGGTTCAAGCAAAATCTTAAGGTCCTCGATCATGTTCAAGGCACCAAACCAGCCAATAATTAAATAATCGATAACTGAAGCTTGAAAGATAGCTCTCCTTACTGGCCGATTGCATCAACTTAATTGCTTCTTATGTGTTCTACTGTGCAGCTTGTAGTGTCTCTGCAAACCACAGCACGTGACAATGGCTTGGAGACGATAATTGTAACCGTTTCAGAGGGAAAAACGACCAATGTGACGACCTGTCGTTATGTCGATGACGGAGAGGGGTGATTTTCTTAGGTTTTTACTACATATTAACACTTTTCACATTTTCTCGTGTTACGTGGCTGCCAATTCTCGGTTCATCCAAAATCGTAAGGTCCTCGGTCATGCCCAAGGCACCAAACCAGCCAATTATCGATAATAAAAACTTGAACTGTAGCTCTTCTTACTGGCCGAGTGCATCAACTTAGATGCTTCTTCTGTGTTCTACTGTGCTGCTTGTAGTGTCTCCGCATACCGTAGCACGCGACAACGGCTTGCAGACGATAAATGTAACCGTTTCAGAGAGAAAAGCGACCAATGTGACGATCAGGCGTTATGTCGATTCGATAGTAAATGATGGAAATGGGAGATTTTCTTAGGTTTTTACTACATATTAACACTTTTCACATTTTCTCGTGTTAAGTGGCTGCCAGTCATCTATTCATGCAAAATCTTAAGTTCCTCGATAATGTCCAAGGCACCAAACCAGCCAATAATTCATTAATCGATAACTAAATCTTGAAAAATAGCTCTCTTTACTGGCCGATTGCATCAACTTAATTGCTTCTATTGTGTTCTACTGTGCAGCTTCTAGTGTCTCTGCATACCGCAGCACGCGACAATGGCTTGGAGACGATAAATGTAACCGTTTCAGAGAGAAAAGCGACCAATGTGACGATCAGGCGTTATGTCGATTCGATAGTAAATGAAGGAAATGGGAGATTTTCTTAGGTTTTTGCTACATATTAACTCTTTTCACATGTTCTCGTGTTACGAGGATACCAATTCTGGGTTCATGCAAAATCGTAAGTTCCGCGGTCATGTCCAAGGCACCAAACCAGCCTATAATTCAATAATCGATAAGTAAAACATGAAATGTGGAGCTTCCTACTGGCCGATTGCATCAAGTTAAATGCTTCTTCTGTGTTCTACTGTGCTGCTTGTAGTGTCTCGGCATACCGTAGCACACGACAAGGGCTTGCAGACCACAAATGTAACCATTTCAGAGAGAAAAGCGATTAATGTGACGATCTGGCGTTATGTTGATGACGGAAACGGGCGATTTTCTTAGGTTTCTACTACGTAATAACACTTTTCACATTTTCTCTTGTTACGTGGCTGGCAATCCTCGGTTGATGCAAAATCTTCAGATCCACGTTCATGTCCAAGGCACCAAACAAGCCAATAATTCAATAATCGATAACTAAAACTTGAAAAATGGCTCTTCTTACTGGCCGATTGCATCAACTTAGATGCTTCTTTTGTGTTCTACTGTGCTGCTTGTAGTGTCTCTGGATACCGCAGCACGCGACAATGGCTTGCAGACGATAAATGTAACCGTTTCAGATAGAAAAGCGACCAATGTGACGATCTGTCGTTATGTCGATGATGGAAAGGGGTGATTTTCTTAGGTTTTTACAGCATATTAACACTTTTCACATTTTCTCGTGTTACGTGGCTGCCATTTCTCGGTTCATGAAAAATCGTAAGGTCCTCGGTCATGTCCAAGGCACCAAACCAGCCTATAATTTAATAATCGATAAGTAAAACTTGAAATATAGATCTTCTTACTGGCCGATTGCATCAACTTAGATGCTTCTTCTGTGTTCTACTGTACTGCTTGTAGTGTCTCCGCATACCTCAGCACATGACAAGGGCGTCCAGACGGTAAATGTAACGATTTCAGAGAGACAGGCGGGTCGGGTCGGATCGGGTCGGGTCGGGTCGGGTCGGGTCGGGTCGGGTCGGATCGGATCGGATCGGGTCGGGTCGGGTCGGGTCGGGTCGGGTCGGGTCAGGTCGGGTCGGGTCGGGTCGGGTCAGGTCGGGTCGGGTTGGGTTGGGTAAGGTTGGTTTGGGTTGGGTTGGATTGGGTTGGGTTGGGTTGGGTTGTGTTGGGTTGGATTGGGTTGGGTTGGATTAGGTTCGGTTCGGTTAGGTTGGGTTGGGTTGGGTTGGGTTGGGTTGGGTTCGGTATGGTTGGGTTGGGTTTGTTAGGTTGGGTTAGGTTGGGTTAGGTTGGGTTAAGTTGGGTTAGGTTAGGTTAGGTTAGATTAGGTTAGAATAATTTGGGTTGGGTTGGGTTGGGTTAGGTTCGGTTAAGGATTAGGTTTAGGTTTAGGCTTAGGTTTAGGTTTAGGTTTAGGTTTAGGTTTAGGTTTAGCTTTAGGTTTAGGTTTAGGTTTGGGTTTAGCTTTAGGTTTAGGTTTAGGTTTAGATTAGGTTTAGATTTAGGTTTAGGTTTAGGTTTAGGTTTAGGTTTAGGGCTAGGTTTAGGTTTAGTTTTAGGTTTACGTTTAGGTTTAGGTTTAGGTTTGGGTTTAAATGTAGGTTAGGTTAGGTTAGGTTAGGTTAGGTTAGGTTAGGTTAATGTTAGGTTAGGTTAGGTTAAGGTTTAGGTTTAGTTTAGGTTTAGGTTTAGGTTTAGGTAAAGGTTTAAGTTTAGGTTTAGGTTAGGTTAGGTTAGGTTAGGTTTAGGTCTAGGTTTAGGTTTAGGTTTAGTTTTAGGTTAAGGTTTGAGTTTAGGGTTAGGGTTAAGTTTAAATTAGGTTAGGTTAGGTTAGGTTAGGTTAGGGTAGGTTGGGTTAGGTTAGCTTAGCTTAGCTTAGGTTAGGTTAGTTTAGGTTAGGTTAGGTTAGGTTAGGTTAGGTTAGGATAGGGTTAGGTTAGGTTTAGGTTTAGGGTTAGGTTTAGGGTTAGGTTAGGTTTAGGTTTAGGTTTAGGTTTAGGTTTAGGTTTAGGACTAGGTTTAGGTTTAGGTTTAGGTTTTGGTTTATGTTCAGTTTTAGGTTTAGATTTAGGGTTAGGTTCAGGTTTAGGTTTGGGTTTTGGTTTAGGCTTGGGTTTAGCTTTAGGTTTAGGTTTAGATTTGGGTTTAGGTTTAGGTTTAGGTTTAGGTTTAGATTTAGGTTTTGGTCTAGGTCTAGGTCTAGGTCTAGGTCTAGGTTTAGGACTAGGTTTTTGGTTTAGGTTTAGGTTTAGATTTAGGTTCAATTTCAGGTTTAGGTTCAGGTTTAGGTTTAGGTTTAGGTTTAGGTTTAGGTTTAGGTTCAGGTTTAGGTTTTGGGTTAGGTTAGGTTAGGTTAGGTTAGGTTAGGTTAGGTTAGGTTAGGTTAGGTTAGGTTAGGTTACATCATGTTACGTTAGGGTAGGTTAAGTTGGGGTTAGATTAGGGTTAGGTTAGGTTTCGGTTTAGGGTTTGGTTTAGGGTTAGGTTAGGTTTAGGTATAGGGTTAGGTTCAGGTTTATTTTTAGGTTTAGGTTTAGGGTTAGGGTTAGGGTTAGGGTAAGGTTAGGTTAGGTTAGGTTAGGTTACGTTAGGTTAGGTTAGATTAGGTTAGGTTAGGTTAGGTTAGTGTTAGGTTAGGTTTAGGTTTAGAGTTAGGTTTAAGGTTAGGTTTGGTTTAGGTTTAGGTTTAGGTTTGGGCTTAGGTTTTGGTTTAGGTTTAGGTTAGTTTAGGTTAGGTAAGGTTAGGTTAGGTTAGGTTAGATTAGGTTAAGGTTAGGTAAGGTTAGGTTAATGTTTGGGTTTAGGTTAGGTTTAGGTTTAGGTTTAGGTTTAGGTTTCTGTTTAGGTTTAGGTTTATGGTTAGGTTTAGGTTTAGGTTTAGGTTTTGGTTTAGGTTTAGGTTTAGGTTTAGGTATAGGTATAGGTTTAGGTTTAGGTTTAGTTTTAGGTTTAGGTTTAGGTTTAGGTCTAGGTCTAGGACTAGGTCTCGGTCTAGGTCTAGGTCTAAGTCTAGATCTAGGTCTAGGTCTAGGTCTAGGTCTAGGCCTAGGTCTAGGTTTAATTTTAGGTTTAGGTTTAGGTAAAGATTTAGCTTCAGTTTTAGGTTTAGGTTTAGGTTTAGGTTTAGGTTTAGGTTTAGGTTTTGGTTTAGGTTTAGGTTTAGGTTTATATTTATTTTTAGCTTTAGTTATAGGTTTAGGTTTAGGTTTAGGGTTACGTTTAGGTTTAGGTTTAGGTTAGGTTTAGGTTTAGGTTTAGGTTTATGTTTATGGTTAGGGTTAGGGTTAGGTTACGTTAGGTTAGGTTAGGTGAGGTTGGGTTACTTTAGGTTAGGTTAGGTTAGGTTCGGTTATTTTAGGTTAGGGTTAAGTTAGGTTTAGGTTTAGGGTTAGGTTTTGGGTTAGGTTAGATTTAGGTTTGGTTTAGGTTTAGGTTTAGGTTTAGGTTTAGGATTAGGTTTAGGTTTAGGTTCAGGTTTAGGTTTCGGTTTAGGTTTAGGTTTAGGTTTAGGTTCATGTTTAGGTCTATGTTTATGTTTCGGTTTAGGTTTAGGTTTAGGTTTAGGTTTAGGTTTATGTTTAGTTTTAGGTTTAGGTTTAGGTTTAGGTTTAGGGTTAGGTTAAGGTTTAGGTTTAGGTTTAGGTTTAGGTTTAGGTTTAGGTGTAGGTCAAGGTTAAGGTTTAGGTTTAGGTTTAGATTTAGGTTTAGGTTTAGGTTTAGGTTTTGGTTTAGGTTTAGGTTCAGGTCTAGGTGTAGGTCTAGGTCTAATTCTAGGTCTAGGTCTAGGTCTAGGTCTAGGTCTAGGTTTAGGTTTCGGTTTGGGTTTAGGTCAAGGTTAAGGTTTAGGTTTAAGTTTAGGTTTAGGTAAAGGTTAAGGTTTAGGTTTAGGTTTAGGTTTAGTGTTAGGTTTAGGTTTAGGTTTAGGTTTAGGTTTAGGTTTAGGTTTCGGTTTAGGTTTACATTTAGCTTTAGGTTGAGATTTAGGTTCTGGTTTAGGTTTAGGTTTAGGTTTGGGTTTTGGGTTTAGGTTTAGGTTTAGGTTTAGGTTTAGGTTTAGGTTTAGGTAAAAGTTTAGGTTTAGGTTTAGGTTTAGGTTAGGTTAGGTTTAGGTTTGGGTTTAGGTTTTGTTTTACGTTTTGGTTTAGGTTTAGGGTTAGGGTTAGGTTAGGTTAGGTTAGGTTAGGATAGGTTAGGTTAGGTTAAGTTAGGTTAGGTTAGGTTCGGTTAGGTTAGGATTAGGTTAGGTTTAGGTTTAGGGTTAGGTTTAGGGTTAGGTTAGGTTTAGGTTTAGATTTAGGATTAGGTTTAGGTTTAGGTTTAGGTGTAGGTTTAGGTTTAGGTTTAGGTTTAGGTTTAGGTTAAGGTTTAGGTTTAGGTTTAGGTTAAGGTTTAGGTTTAGTTTTAGGTAAAGGTTTAGGTTTGGGTTTTGGTTTAGGTTTGGGTTTAGGTTTCGGTTTAGGTTAGGTTATGTTAGGTTACGTTAGGTCAGGTTATGTTAGGTTAGGTCAGGTTAGGTTAGGTTAGGTTAGGTTAGGTTAGATTGGGTTAGGTTACGTTAGGTTAGGTTAGGTTAGGTTGGGGTTAGGTTAGGGTTAGGTTAGGTTATGTGTAGGGTTAGGTTTAGGTTTCGGTTTAGGGTTTGATTTAGGTTTAGGTTTAGGTTAAGGTTTAGGGTAAGGTTTAGGTTTAGATTTCGGTTTAGGTTTAGGTTTAGGTTTAGGTTTAGGTTAAGGTTTAGGTTTATGTTAGGTTTAGATTTAGGTTTAGGTTTGGGTTTATGTTTAGGTTTAGGTTTAGGTTCAGGTTTAGGTTTAGGTTTAGGTCTAGGTCCATGTCTAGGTCTAGGTCTAGGTCTGAAACTTCCTCTTTGAACAATTACACAGGACTGTGCTTAACCTGACACACAATATTTTTAGCGCAACGCAATCTGATTTTAATATACCCCTACAAAAAAATGGCCCTGACTAACATTAACCTATGCGTTTCACAAATCACTTACCTCACTAAAATCTTGGTTACTCGAACTACTGTAATACAGCGAGCACCACTACCGCCAGCTAAATAAAAGATTCAAACTATGGAAGGCACTAACTACTGATAGGCATAGTTAGCAAATGAAAGATTGTAATAGAGAACAAACAATGTATTTACCTTAATAGTCATAATATATATAGCAGTTCATGACAAATTACAAAACTCCACCATCTCTCTCCCCACATCCACCACTGCTGGCGGCTCACCTTCAAACTCGCAACGTTACGTGCTGTTCACTGCCAACTGCCTAACACTACAATGGCGAGTATTACAACAATGCAAAGCAGCCACAGACTGCACACAGCACAGCCAGTGATTTTCATACAGAGGTGGCGTTACCAATAAAAAAACCTGAATAGCCTACTTACATAGCCCCCATGCTCAGCACAAAAAATTTTACAAATTGGATTGGGCAGTGGCCAATACAGATTTGATAAAATTTTTCATAATTTTAATAACAAAGAAATCAGATGCACACACTTTTTGATACAATGTTGGTCAAAAGCTAAAATTTTCTCACTGTCCATAAAGACAGTCTTTATCGTTCATCACAGTAAAAATAGCAGTGTTTTTCTCAAAGTCTGAGCAGTAGAAGAAAATGCACATGGAAGTAGTGGATTTCCATGCAGACTTCAAGAAGTAGTGTTGTCCTTCCAACGAAAAGACAGTGCTGACTTTTGACATGGAGACAGTATTGGTCCACAACAGAGCAAACCCACAGCAGCGTCAGTCGAAATTTTGAAGAGTATTGGTAGGTAGGTCATCACAGAGCAGACCCATTGTAGTCCTGGTAGAGATTACAGTATTGGTGGGCCACCAGAGGTGCAGACCCACTGCAGTCCTTGTAGAAGTAGTGGTATTGATGGATCATCAAAGATGTAGACCCACTGTAGTCCTTGTAGAGATAATGGTACTGGTGGGTCATCAAAGATGCAGACCCACTGTAGTCCTTGTAGAGATAGCCAGCAGCCATCTGTTGTGACTGTGCAGGTGTACAATAACCATTGAAGAGTCTTGCGGATAATATAGCAAGTCCATAACCACCACTTGTGTACTCACAAAGTTTTTGGAATTGTCCTTAGAACCAGCAATGCTGTTATCCAGTCCCTTGCTGAATTATTAACACACGTGCAAACACTAACAGTCCCTACTTCTCACATATTGTCCATATACTATGAGCAACAGAAACGTGTGCAGTGAAATGTAACTTACAACTTAATAATATGATGAACTGGTGTCAATTACAATTTTATAACATAAGAATACAATTACAAAGGTACAAAATACATCATTAAAGAACATAACAATACGGATAACATTTGTAGTACAGGCTTTACAACAGAATAGAAAGAAATATATACATCAATGTTACAGGAATTATGAGATAAGTAGATACATAAAAGATCAGAATAACTTTTGGAACATCAACTTTACACATGAGCATTAAAACAAAACAGAATAAATAATGTCTAAGCATATTTACAATATAAATAACATATTATTAATGCCAATTATATTTGAGGATAACAGTATTCCTTATCATAGTGAATGTAGCTTAGTATTAGAAGAAGAAAAAATCCTATGAAACTACACAGAGACAGGAAGAAAACAAATACACGAGGGTACACAAACATATAGTGGGATAATACAAAAGGAAAGGAGAGGGTTTGTTGTACTGCAGTATTTTGCAAACAAAACTTTCTTTACTTCTTGGAGATCTCCCTTCATTCATCATTATTCCCAAAAAGTCCTATCTATACCTGCTTTTTGTATTCTATTCATATTTCTTTCAATATAATTATTTCTTAGTGTGCAATACTCATTTTGGCCCAAATCTTTTTCATATATCTTCGCAACGCATTCTTTACCTACCCTCCATAGTCAGTTTCTTATATAGTCTACCCCTCTTAAACTAACTTAAATCTACTGAGCTCAGATGCTTAACTAAGGGATGAGGCAACGCAGCAGCACAAAATAATTAATACAAACAGCAATAAAAAAAATGGAAATTTGCGAAGCAAGCTACAGTAAATCTAAATTACCAAGCAATTCAACATTACAATTAATATGAGGCAATGCGCAGCAAACAAGAAGAATAAATCTGGCTTAGCAGAGTAACACAAATTAAAATTCAGTAGCACGAAAATGAAATAACTTATATCTAAACATGACATAGCTCAAGCAGAAAAATATTACACTAAAAATGGCCATGCCTAATACCTACGTCACATCTTACCACTAGAGTAATGCATCACAAAAACTTACTCTGCAAGAAAGTTACCAAGTCAATAAAAAATTATTTATACAATTCCTGTGAAAGGAAATGTCTATTTGTGCTCTCTTTTCTAAGAAAGTATATCATAAACGTAGTCTTTACTGGGTCTGTAGACAGAAAATAGTGATATTAGTACATATATTAAATTTTATAATAACCAATGCTGCAGTGCAGCTAGGAACTAAATATTAAACAAAATAGGCAAAGCAAGGCGTCAAACGTCATTCACTAGCCATATGGCATTTCATAATGCAGTAAACAATCTTTCAACTAGCAAGACAATAGACATAAAATGTTTCTCATCATTTCATTTCAGTAAATATCATAAATTAAGAACTCTACACTGTAATCATGTTTTCAAGTTTGAGGGTGTCGTATTTACGATGCTTTCTACAAAGGAATGTCGATAGCGGGGATAATGGCCTCCACCTTTTTTTTTCTACCACCTAATGGCTTTTTCTCAAGGCGGCTGGCACACCTGGCCCCTCACGACGCATTACGTGCAGGTGGTCACTTAACTTTCTTACCGAAATATTTACGACACCAGTTTCCGCTACAGTGACAGTCTCATATAAAAAAAATTCACAGGTTAAGAATTAGCGTTACAAATCTGTAGAAACAAAATCCTGTAAATATAACAGAGTCCATTGTGATACATTCACGCATTTACACACATTTCATAACTCTTAAAGTACGATTCTTGGTTTCCAACAACCTTTTCCACAAATCAGAGTCCCTAAACACTACTCATTATTCCTTACCTCATCATACATATACATATTCGTCGACACTTCTTCAATATTTCATCATGAGAAATACGTAGCATAATAAACATTCCTCAACAACATAATACACATCATCGTCGTAATAATAACATCATAACACCTCAGTCAAATCTCAAAAACGTCGTAGCTTTCTGCAATAATTTCAAACCCTAAAAAATATTCTCTGCTCATTTCAATAATGTCATCTACCTCAAACGTACTTTAAAAATCATGATCTCATACCAAATACATCATTCAAAGCTCTCGTAGTATCACAATGGTTCCGAAAAATATGAGCGGTTCACAAAGTACAGACAAAATACAATTTCATAAGTGTGAAGTTACCCAACCGTGTAATTGTGTAAACATGTGTCACTGATGTAGCAAAAAAAAAATGTTTATCTCTCAGTTAAATGATCAGATAGCTGTGTAATTCTGTGTTAGAGAAATATGGTACCGATGTGTAAAGTTGTATAAGCAAATACCATATTAGCTAGGGCTCCTTGTACTTGCCAAACACATGATACACAAAGTAAGCGTGTACCCTCCTGAGGATTAATGTAATTATACCATCAGGTGTTACGGATTACAGCAATGGAATGAAATATATCACGGAAAATTTTCTTTGTAATTCAAAAATCTTGAAAAATAAGTGGCTTAAGTACGAAATCTCTCAAATGCGTGTCCTGCAGCGCTAAATGTGCGTCTTGCTGCAAGATAATTCTGTGGAAGTGTTGTAGTTATCGTCCTCCGAAACCTAAGTTCTGCAGAAGCCAATGTACTTACCTCATGATAAACAAAAGTGAAATGCTTTGCGTATAGATATCTTAGTTATTACGCTTATTACCGTGATGAAGAAAGTACTGTGCTGTAACGTATTGTTGTGCTACAGAAAAGGCTGTCTCCTTGCAGCTGTACCAAAAAATTACTACTAAAACATGTTTTACTTTCCAGAAGAATTCAGAAAAATTGTGCAGATATAAAACAGATACACCGCAAAAGCAACAATATAAATTGTGTCACACTTTAGTAGCGTCGTGATATAGTCGTGTAGCTGTCAAATAAACTAACCACTGTGTCATCTGGTATCTCTCAGAAAACACCTTGAATCCATAATGTATTTTCAAGTAAACCAAAATGTTGCATTAAAATCTCATTAGCAGTACTGGTAAATGTTCTAAGTATGTGAGCCTTATAGTCGTTACGTAATCGTGCAACTAACAAGCAAGAATGTACAAATACAACACTGTGTCGTCTGTTCACTATAACAATGCATTCGTAATTTCTGTTTAAAAATGTTCCCTAAGTTCTAGACTGGATATTTAACTTCAAACATTGTTGCATATTAACAGATTCTAAGCCTGACAAGCATACTAGTAATGTAAAGTGAAAAATTTTGTAGCAAAAATTAAGTTAAAAAGCAGATTATCTCTCACTAAGCGGTTTTACATGTGAAATGTGGTGCAATCTCTTACTCTTCATAGTACTCAGAGTTTCAACTTGAACGCAATTATTGTGCGGTATACGTCAATAAAGAATGCTGGAATTTTTCTCAAGGTTAGCATCTATGTTATTTTTCTCTGAGCCAGCTGGCGCACACGGCTGCCTGCGGTGCGAGTCATTGTCTGTTCCTTTGTTGACGCGCGTTGTTATTGGGATTTGGAGACCTAACTTCTACAAATTCACCGTGACGAGAGGGCCCTGCCCTGTTTAAATCCCTCCAGTTCTGATGCAATTCAGGTCTGTCGTTACGATCACATTGTCTGTCGTCATGTCGGTAGTTCCTGTAGTTTCTTTCTTGTCGGTTAAGTGGTGGAGAATTTCTCCCTGAATCGTAACTGCGCACTGGACCGTTGCGTCTAAAGTTATTCTGTCTCCCTTGATAATAATTATTTTGGTTCCCAAATTGTCTGTTTCTCTGATTGTCTCTGTGATAGTCACTACCATGGAGGGGTGATCTTTCCCTGTAATTATTACTACTCTGCCAACGGTTGTCATACGGGTGGTGTCTGTTTTGGTCACGATATGTGTTGTGAGAATAGCCTTGTCGTGTCCAGTTATTATTTCTTTCATCGCGGAATTGTGACAGATGTGACCTGTAATTGTTGTGCTCCTGTTTCCGCGTTTCCCGATTGTCAGTGTCAATTTCCAATTCTTGTAACAGACCCTGAAAAGCTTCAATGTCATCTTTGCAACGTCCTGCTAAAATAATATGTCGTAAATGTTCAGGCAATTTGATTCAGCAAATGCGGATGAGTTCTGAGGGGCTGTATGGGTTTGACAGGTACTGATTCTTATGCAACATGTCTTCAAAATATTTCACAAGACTGGAAAATTCAGATTGTTCAAAGTGTTTCATCATCATGATGCTATGTTTTACTCGGTCTTGTGTAGCTTGAGACCAATATGCTGGGAGGAAGGCATGGTAAAACTATCCTTCACTGTGACAATCGTGAATGACCGATCGCATTCTTACAGCTGCTTCATTCTCTAAATAGCCACACATAAATTGTAATCTGTGTTCTAACGACCAGTTGGGAGGATAACAATGAGAGAATTGATGGAGCCATGCTTGTGGATGAATGTCGTTGCCAGAATTCTTAAAAGTTTTGAATTTACGTGTAGTAATGAACAGCTTATAGTCAAAGTCATCATGTCGGCGAGTCGCATATCGGTCATTGTTACGTCGTTACGGCGGTTCCATTTCAAAATTCGGTGCACCTTGCCAATTTCTTTCATAATTTCCGAAATGTGTTGTGTTATTATTTTGTGGCTGTTCCGTATTTCTATGTCTCTCTTCCCGTATTGGAGCGCGAGTGTCCTCTGAAACACGTAATTCTTGTACTACCTGTGTCAGCTGATCTTGTACTTCGCGGATTTCTCTTTGGTGTTGCGTATTAATTTGATTCTGATTTTGTTTGAATTTCCTAATTTGTTCGCAATCTGACTTTAATATACCCCTACAAAAAAAATGGGCCTGACTAACATTAACCTATGCGTTTCACAAATCACTTACCTCACAAAAATCTTGGTTACTCGACCTACTGTAATACAGCGAGCACCACTACTGCCAGCAAAATAAAAGATTCAAACTACGGAAGGCATTAGCTACTGATAGGCATAGTTAGCAAATGAAAGATTTTAATACAGAACAAACAATGTACTTACCTTAATAGTCATAATATATATAGCAGTTCATGACAAATTACAAAACTCCACCATCTCTCTCCCCACATCCACCACTGCTGGCGGCTCACCTCCAACTGCGCAATGCTACGTGCTGTTCACAGCCAGCTGCCTAACACTACAATAGCGAGTATTACAACAATGCAAAGCAGCCACAGACTGCACACAGCACAACCAATGATTTCCGTACAGAGGTGACATTACCAATGAAAAAACTAAACAGCCTACTTACAGGTCTAGGACTAGGTCTAGGTCTAGGTCTAGGACTAGATATAGGTTTAGGTTTTGGTTTAGGTTTAGGTTTAGGTTTAGGTTTAGGTTTAGGTTTAGGCTGAGGTTAGGTTGGGTTAGGTTAGGTTAGGTTAGGTTAGGTTAGGTTAGGTTGGGGTTAGGTTAGGGTTAGGTTAGGTTTAGGTTTAGGGTTAGGTTCAGGTTTAGGTTAGGTTTAGGTTTAGGGTTAGGTTTAGGTTTATGAATAGGTTTAGGTTTAGGTTTAGGTTCAGGTTTAGGTTTAGGTTCAGGGTTAGGTTATAGTTTAGGTTTAGGTTTAGGCTTAGGTTTAGGTTTAGGTTTAGGTTTAGGTTAGGTTAGGTTAGGTTAGGTTAGGTTAGGTTAGGTTAGGTTAGGTTGGGGTTAGGTTAGGGTTACGTTAGGTTTAAGTTTAGGGTTAGGTTTAGGGTTAGGTTAGGTTTACATTTAGTTTTAGGTTTAGGTTTAGGTTTAGGTTTCGCTCTTGGTTTAGGTTTAGGTTTGGGTTTAGGTTTAGGTTTAGGTTTAGGTTTAGGTTTAGGTTTAGGTTTAGGTTTAGGTTTAGGTCTATGTCTAGGTCCAGGTCTAGGTCTAGGTCTAGGACTCGGTCTAGGTCTAGGTTTAGGTTTAGGTTTTGGTTTAGGTTTAGGTTTATGTTTAGGTTTAGCTTTAGGTTTTGGTTTAGGTTAAGGTTTAGGTTTAGGTTTAGGTTTTGGGTTAGGTTAGGTTAGGTTAGGTTAGGTTTGGTTAGATTAGGTTAGGTTAGGTTAGGTTAGGTTAGGATGGGTTAGGTAAGGTTAGGTTAGGTTGGGGTTAGGTTAGGGTTAGGTTAGGTTTAGGTTTACGGTTAGGTTTAGAGTTAGGTTAGGTTTAGGTTTAGGTTTAGGTTAAGGTTTCGGTTTAAGTTTGGGTTTTGGTTTAGGTTTAGGGTTAGGTTTTGGTTTAGGTTTAGGTTTAGGTTTAGGTTTTGGTTTAGGTTTAGGTTTAGGTTTAGGTTTAGGTTTAGGTTTAGGTCCAGGTCTAGGTCTAGGTCTAGGTCTTGGTATAGGTCTAGGTCTAGGTTTAGGTTTAGGATTTGGTTTATGTTTATGTTTAGGTTTAGGTTTAGGTTTAGGTTTAGGTTTAGCTTTAGGTTTAGGTTTAGGTTTAGGTTTAGGTTTAGGTTTAGGGTTAGGTTAGGTTAGGTTAGGTTAGGTTAGGTTGGGTTAAGGTTAGGTTAGGTTTAGGTTTAGGTTTAGGTTTAGGTTTAGGTTTAGGTCTAGGTTTAGGTTTAGGCTTAGGTTTAGGTTTAGGGTTAGGGTTAGGTTACGTTAGGTTAGGTTAGGTTAGGTTAGGTTAGGTTAGGTTAGGTTAGGTTAGGTTAGGTTAGTTGGGATAGGTTAGGTTAGGTTAGGTTGAGTTAGGTTAGGTTAGGTTGGGTTAGGTTAGGTTGGGTTACGTTGGGTTGGGTTAGGTTGGGTTGCGTTAGGTTGGATTGGGTTGGATTGGGTTGGGTTGGCTTGTGTTGGGTTAGGTTAGGTTGGGTTAGGTTAGGTTAGCTAGGGTTAGGTTAAGTTAGATTAGGTTAGGTTAGGTTAAGTTTACATATAGGTTTAAGTTTAGGTTCAGGTTTAGGTTTATTTTTAGGTTTAGGTTTAGAATTAGGTTTAGGTTTAGGTTTAGGTCTAGGTTTAGGTTTAGGATTTAGGTTTCGGTTTAGGGTTAGGGTTAGGTTTAGGTTTGGGTTTAGGTTTAGGTTTAGGTTTAGCTTTAGGTTTAGGATTAGGTTCAGGTTTAGGTTAAGGTTTAGGTTTAGGTTGGTTATGTTGGTTTAGGTTTAGGTTAGGTAAGGTTTAGGTTTAGAATTAGGTTTAGGTTTTGGTTTAGGTTTGCGTTTAGGTTTAGCTTTAAGTTTAGGTTTATGTTTAGGGTTAGGTTTAGGTTTAGGTTTAGGTTTAGGTTTAGGTTTAGGGTTAGGTTAGGTTAGGGTGGGTTAGGTTTGCTTAGGTTAGGTTAGGTTAGGTGAGGATAGGTTAGGTTGGGTTAGGTTACGTTAGGTTAGGTTGGGGTTAGGTTGGGGCTAGGTTAGGTTTGGGTTTAGGGTTAGGTTTATGTCTAGGTTTAGGTTTAGGTTTAGGTTTAGGTTTAGGTTTAGGTTTAGGTGTAAGTTTAGGTTTAGGTCTAGGTCTAGGTCCAGGTCTAGGTCTAGGTCTAGGTCTAGGTGTAGGTTTAGGTTTTGGTTTAGGTTTAGGATTATGTTTAGGTTTAGCTTTAGGTTTTGGTTTAGGTTTAGGTTTAGGGTTAGGTTAGGTTACGTTACGTTACGTTACGTTTGGTTAGGTTAGGTTAGTTTAGGTTAGGTTAGGTTAGGTTGGGTTGGGTTAGGTTAAGTTAGGTTGGGGTTAGGTTAGGTTTATGTTTAGGGTTATGTTTAGGGTTAGGTTAGGTTTAGGTTTAGGTTTAGGTTTAGGTTTAGGTTAAGGTTTCGGTTTAGGTTTGGCTTTTGATTTAGGTTTAGGGTTAGGATTTGGTTTAGGTTTATATTTAGGTTTAGGTTTTGGTTTAGGTTTAGGTTTAGGTTTAGGTTTAGGTTTAGGTTTAGGTCCAGGTCTAGGACTAGGTGTAGGTCTAGGTCTAGGTCTAGGTTTAGGTTTAGGTTTTGGTTTATGTTTAGCTTTAGGTTTAGGTTTAGGTCTAGGTTGAGGTTTAGCTTTAAGTTTAGGTTTAGGTTTAGGTTAAGGTTTTGGGTTACATTAGGTTAGGTTAAGGTTAGGTTAGGTTTTGATTTAGGTTGAGGTTTAGGTTTGGTTTAGGTTTAGGTTTAGGTTAAGGTTTAGGTTTAGGTTAGGTTAAGTTAGGTTTAGGTTTAGGTTAGGTTAGGTTTAGGTTTAGGTTTAGGATTAGGTTTAGGTTTAGGTTTTGGTTTACGTTTTGGTTCAGGTTTCGGTTTAGGTTTGGGTTTTGGTTTAGGTTTAGGCTTAGGTTTTGGTTTAGGTTTTGCTTTAGGTTTAGGTTTTGGTTAAGGTTTAGGTTTAGGTTTAGGTTTAGGTTTAGGTCCAGGTCTAGATCTAGGTCTATGTCTAGGTCTAGGTCTAGATCTAGGTCCAGGTCTAGGTTTACGTTTAGGTTTTGGTTTATGTTTAGGTTTAGGTTTAGGTTTAGGTTTAGGTTGAGGTTTAGGTTTATGTTTAGGTTTCGGTTCAGGTGTAGGGTTACATCAGGTTAGGTTAGGTTTAGGTTAGGTTAGGTTTAGGTTTAGGTTTAGGTTTAGGTTTATGTTTAGGTATAGGTTTAGGTTTAGGTTAAGGTTTAGGTTTAGGTTTAGGTTTAGGTTTAGGTTTAGGTTTAGGGTTAGGTTTGGATTAGGTTTACATATAGGTTTAGGTTTAGGTTTAGGTTTAGGCTTATGTTTAGGTTTAGGGTTAGGGTTAGGATAGGTTAGGTTGGGTTAGGTTGCGTTGGGTTAGGATGGGTTGGGTTAGGTTGGGTTGGGTTGGGTTGGGTTGTGCTGGTTTAGGTTAGGTTGGGTTAGGTTAGGTTAGGTAGGGTTAGGTTAGGTTAGGTTAGGTTAGGTTAAGTTTACATATAGGTTTAAGTTTAGGTTTAGGTTTACGTTTATTTTTAGGCTTAGGTTTAGAATTAGGTTTCGGTTTAGGTTTAGGTTTAGGTTAAGGGTTAGGTTTTGGTTTAGGTCTAGGTTTAGGTTTTGGCTAAGGTTTGGGTTAAGGTTTAGGTTAGGTTAGGTGAGGTTAGGTTAGGTTAGGTTAGGTTAGGTTAGGTAAAGGTTTAGGTTTAGGTTAGGTTTAGGTTTAGGTTTAGGTTAGGGTTTAGGTTTAGGTTAGGTTTAGGTTTAGGTTTATGTTTAGGTTTATGTATAGTTTTAAGTTTAGGTTTAGGGGTAGGTTTAGTTTTTGGTTTAGAATTAGGTTTAGGTTTAGGTTTAGGTTTGGGTTTAGGTATAGCTTTAGGTTTAGGTTTAGGTTAACGTTTAGGTTTAGGTATAGGTTTAGGTTTAGGTTTAGGGTTAGGTTTGGTTTAGGTTTAGGTTTAGGTTTAGGGTTAGGTTAGGTTAGGTTAGGTTAGGGTAGCTTAGGTTAAGTTAGGTTAGGTTAGGTTAGGTTAGGTTAGGGTTAGGTTAGGGTTCGGTTAGGTTTAGGTTTAGGGTTAGGTTTAGGGTTAGGTTAGGTTTAGGTTTAGGGTTAGGGTTAGGTTTACGTTTCGGTTTAGGTTTAGGTTTAGGTTTAGGTCTCGGTTTAGGTTTAGCTTTAGGTTTGAATTAGGTTTAGGTTTAGGTCAAGGTTTAGGTTTAGGTTTAGGTTTAGGTTAAGTTTAAGGTCTAGGTTTAGGTTTAGGTTTAGGTTTAGGTTTTGGTTTAGTTGTAGGTTTAGGGTTAGGTTTAGGTTTAGGTTTGGGTTTGGGTTTAGGTATAGGTTTGGGTGTAGGTTTAGGTTTAGGTTTGGGTTAGGGTTTTGATTTAGGTTTTGGTTTAGGTTTAGGTTTAGGTTTAGGTTTAGGTTTATGTTTATGTTTAGGTTTATGTTTGGGTTTAGGTTTAGGTTTAGGTTTAGGTTTAGGATTAGGTTTAGGTTTATGGTTAAGGTTAGGTTAGGTTAGGTTAGATTAGAATAGGTTTGGTTTGATTAGGTTAGGTTAGGTTAGGTTTGGTTTGGTTAAGTTAGGTTAGCTTAGGTTAGGTTGGGTTAGGTTATGTTAGGTTAGGTTAGGTTACGTTACGTTAGGTTAGGTTAGGTTAGGTTAAATTAAGGTTTAGGTTTTGGTTGGTTTTAGGTTTAGGTTTAGGTTAGGCTTAAGGTTTAAGTTGGGTTTTCGTTTGGGTTGATGTGTAGGTTTACATATAGGTTTAAGTTTAGGTTTAGGTTTAGGTTTAGGATTAGGTGTAGGTTTAGGTTTAGTTATAGCTTTAGGTTTAAGTTTAGGTTTAGGTTTACGTTTAGGTTTTGTTTTAGTTTTAGGTTTAGGTTTAGGTCTAGGTTTAGGTTTAGGATTAGGTTTTGGTTGGGTTTAGGTTTAGGGTTAGGTTTAGGTTTAGGTTTAGATTTAGGTTTTGGTTAAGGTTTCGGTTTACGTTTAGGTTTAGGTTTTGGTTTAGGTTTAGGTTTAGGTTTGGGTTTGGGTTTTGGTTTAGGTTTGCTTTTAGGTTTAGGTTTAAGTTTAGGTTTAGGTTTAGGTTTAGATTTAGGTTTAGGTTTAGGTTTAGGTTAGGTTCAGGTTTTGGGTTAGTTTAAGGTTTAGGTTTAGCTTAAGGTTAAGGTTTATGTTAGGTTTAGGTTTAGGTTTAGAATTAGGTTTAGGTTTAGTTTTAGCTTTAGGTTTAGGTTTAGGTTTAGGTTTAGGTTTAGGTTTTTGTTTATGTTTAGGTTTAGGTTTAGGTTTAGGTTTATGGTTAAGGTTAGGCTAGGTTAGGTTAGATTAGAATAGGTTTGGTTAGATTAGGTTAGGTTAGGTTAGGTTTGGTTTGGTTAAGTTAGGTTAGCTTAGGTTAGGTTGGGTTAGGTTATGTTAGGTTAGGTTAGGTTACGTTACGTTAGGTTAGGTTAGGTTAGGTTAAATTAAGGTTTAGGTTTTGGTTGGTTTTAGGTTTAGGTTTAGGTTAGGCTTTAGGTTTAAGTTGGGTTTTCGTTTTGGTTGATGTGTACGTTTACATATAGGTTTAAGTTTAGGTTTAGGTTTAGGTTTAGGATTAGGTGTAGGTTTAGGTTTAGTTATAGCTTTAGGTTTAGGTTTATGTTTAGCTTTACGTTTAGGTTTTGTTTTAGTTTTAGGTTTAGGTTTAGGTCTAGGTTTAGGTTTAGGATTAGGTTTTGGTTGGGTTTAGGTTTAGGGTTAGGTTTAGGTTTAGGTTTAGATTTTGGTTTTGGTTAAGGTTTCAGTTTACGTTTAGGTTTAGGTTTTGGTTTAGGTTTAGGTTTAGGTTTGGGTTTGGGTTTTGGTTTAGGTTTGCTTTTAGGTTTAGGTTTAAGTTTAGGTTTAGGTTTAGTTTTAGATTTAGGTTTAGGTTTAGGTTTAGGTTAGCTTCAGGTTTTGGGTTAGTTTAAGGTTTAGGTTTAGCTTAAGGTTAAGGTTTATGTTAGGTTTAGGTTTAGGTTTAGAATTAGGTTTAGGTTTAGTTTTAGCTTTAGGTTTAGGTTTAGGTTTAGGTTTAGGTTTTGGTTTATGTTTAGGTTTAGGTTTCGGTTCAGGTGTAGGGTTACATTAGGTTAGGTTAGGTTAGGTTTAGGTTAGGTTAGGTTTAGGTTTAGGTTTAGGTTTAGGTTTAGGTTTAGGTTTATGTTTAGGTTTAGGTTTAGGTTTAGGTTAAGGTTTAGGTTTAGGTTAGGTTAAGTTAAGTTTAGGTTTAGGTTATGTTTGGCTTAGGTTTAGGTTTAAAATTAGGTTTAGGGTTAGGGTTAGGTTAGGTTAGGTTGGGTTAGGTTGGGTTGGGTAAGGATGAGTTGGGTTAGGTTGGGTTGGGTTGGGTTGGGTTGGGTTGTGCTGGTTTAGGTTAGGTTGGGTTAGGTTAGGTTAGGTAGGGTTAGGTTAGGTTAGGTTAGGTTAGGTTAGGTTAAGTTTACATATAGGTTTAAGTTTAGGTTTAGGTTTATATTTATTGTTAGGCTTAGGTTTAGAATTAGGTTTAGGTTTAGGTTTAGGTTTAGGTTTAGGTCTAGGTTTAGGTTTTGGTTTAGGTTTAGGTTTCGGGTTAGGGTTAGTTTTAGGTTTAGGTTTAGGTTTAGGTTTAGGGTCAGGATTAGGTTTAGGTTTAGGATTAGGTTTAGGTTAAGGTTTCGGTTTAGGTTTAGGTTTAGGTTAAGGGTTAGGTTTTGGTTTAGGTCTAGGTTTAGGTTTTGGCTAAGGTTTGGGTTTAGGTTTAGGTTAGGTTAGGTTAGCTTAGGTTAGGTTAGGTTAGGTTAGGTTAGGTTCAGGTTTAGGTTTACGTTAGGTTTAGGTTTAGGTTTAGGTTTAGGTTAGGGTTTAGGTTTAGGTTAGGTTTAGGTTTAGGTATATGTTTAGGTTTATGTATAGTTTTAAGTTTAGGTTTAGGGGTAGGTTTAGTTTTAGGTTTAGAATTAGGTTTAGGTTTAGATTTAGGTTTAGGTATAGCTTTAGGTTTAGGTTTAGGTTAACGTTTAGGTTTAGGTATAGGTTTAGGTTTAGGTTTAGGTTTAAGGTTAGGTTAGGTTACAATAGGTTAGGTTAGTTTAGGTTAGATTAGGTTAGGTTGCAGTTAGATTAGGGTTTGGTTAGGTTTAGGTTTAGTGTTAGGTTTAGGGTTAGGTTAGGTTTAGGTTTAGGGTAAGGTTATGTTTTAGGTTTAGGTTTAGGTTTAGGTTTTGGTTTAGGTTTAGGTTTAGGTTTAGATTTAGGTTTAGGTTTAGGTTTAATCTTAGGTTTAGGGTTAGTTTTAGGTTTAGGTTTAGGTTAAGGTTTAGGTTTGGGTTTTGGTTTAGGTTTTGGTTTACTTTTAGATTTAGGTTTAGGTTCAGGTTTAGGTTAGGGTTTAGGTTTAACTTAGGTTTAGGTTTAGGTTTATGTTTAGGTTTACATATAGGTTTAAGTTTAGGTTTAGCTTTAGGTTTAGAATTAAGTTAAGGTTTTGGTTTAGGTTTAGGTTTAGGGTTAGTTTTAGGTTTCGGTTTTGGTTTAGCTTTAGGTTAAGGTGTTTGTTTTGTTTTAGATTTAGGTTTTGGTTTAGGTTAAGGTTAAGGTTTTAGGTTTGGTCTAGGTGATGGTATAGGTTTAGGTTTAGGTTTAGGTTTAAGTTCAGCTTAGGTTAGGTTAGGTTATGTTATGTTAGGTTAGGTTAGGTTAGGTTGTGTTAGGTTAAGGTTTACGTTTAGGGTAGGTTTAGTTTTAGGTTTAGGTTGAGGTTTAGGTTTAGGTTTAGGTTTAGGTTAAGGTTTAGGTTTTAGTTAAGTTTTAGGTTTAGGTTAGGTTAAGGTTTTAGTTTAGATTTAGGTTTAGGTTTAGTTCAGGTTTAGGTTTAGGTTTAGGTTTAGGTTTAGGTTTAAGTTTAGGGTTTAGTTTTAGGTTTAGGATTAGGTTTAGGTTTAGTGTTAAGATTTAGGTTTCGGTTTAAATTTAGGTTTAAGTTTAGGTTAGGTTAGGTTAGGTTAGTGTTAGGTTAGGTTTAGGTTTAGAGTTAGGTTTAGGGTTAGGATAGGTTTAGCTTTAGGTTTAGGTTTGGGTTTAGGTGTAGGTTTAGGTTTAGGTTTAGGTTTAGGTTAAGGTTTAGGTTTAGGTATAGGTTATGTTACGTTAGGTTTAGGTTAGGTTAGGTTTAGGTTTAGGTTTAGAATTAGGTTTAGGTTTAGATTTAGCTTCAGGTTTAGGTTTAGGTTTAGGATTAGGTTTAGGTTTAGTTTTATGTTTATGTTTAGGTTTAGGTTTAGGTTTAGGTTTAGGTTTAGGTTTAGGTTTCGGTTTATGGTTATGGTTAGGTTAGGTTAGGTTAGGTTAGGTTAGTATAGGTTAGGTTAGGTCTGGTTACGTTAGGTTAGGTTCGCTTAGGTTAGGTTAGGTTAGGATAGGTTAGGTTCGAATAGGTTAGGTCAGGTAAGGTTAGAATAGGTTAGGTTAAGGTTGGGTTAGGTTAGGTTAATGTTTAGGATTAGGCCAGTTTTAGGTTTAGGTTTAGGTTAATGTTTAGGTCTGGGTTTAGGTTTACGTAAAGGTTTAAGTTTAGGTTTAGGTTTAGGATTAGGTTTAGGTTTGGGTTTAGGTTTAGGTATAGGTTTATTTTTAAATTTACGTATAGGTTTAAGTTTAGGTTTAAGTTTTGGTTTAGGATTAGGTTCTGGATAAGGTTTAGGTTTAGGTATAGCTTTAGGTTTAGGTTTAGGTTTAGGTTAAGTTTAGGTTTAGGTTTAGGTTTGGTTTAGGATTAGGCGTAGGTTTAGGTTTAGGTTTAGGAATAGGTTTAGGGTTAGGTTTAGGTTTAGGGTTAGGTTAGGTTAGGTTAGGTGAGGGTGTGTTAGATTAGGTTCGGTTAGGTTGGGTTAGGGTTAGGTTAGGGTTAGGTTAGGTTTAGGTTTAGGGTTAGGTTTAGGGTTGGGTTAGGTTTAGGTTTAGGGTTAGGTTTAGGTTTATTTTTAAGTTTAGGTATAGGTTTAGGTTTTGGTTTAGGTTTATATTTAGGTTTAGGTTTAGGTTTAGGTGTACGTTTAGTTTTGGGTTAAGGTTTAGGTTTAGGTTTAGGTTTAGGTTTAGGGTTAGGGTTAGGGTTAGGTTAGGTTAGGATAGGTTAGGTTACATTAGGTTAGGTTAGGTTAGGTTAGGTTAGATTTGGTATGCTTAGCATAGGTTAGGTTAGGTTAGGTTAGGTTAGGTTAGGTTAAGTTAGGTTAGGTTAGGTTAGGTTTGTGTTAGATTAGGTTTAGGTTTAGGGTTAGGTTTAGGGTCAGGTTAGGTTTAGGTTTAGGTTTAGGTATGGGTTTAGGTGTAGGTTTGGATTAAGGTTTAGGTTTAGGTTTAGGTTCAGGTTTAGGTTTAAGTCTAGGTTTAGGTTTAGGCTTAGGTTTAGGTTTATGTTTATGTTTAGGTTTAGGTTTAGGTTTAAGTTAAGGCTTAGGTTTAGGTATAGGTTTAGGTTTAGATTTTGGTTTAGGTTTAGGTTTGGGTTTTGGTATAGGTTTGGGTTTAGGTTTAGGTTTAGGTTTAGGTTTAGGTTCAGGTTTAGGTTTGGGATTTGGTATAGGTTTGGGTTTAGGTTTAGGTTGAGGTTTAGGTTTAGATTTAGGTTTATGTTTAGTTTTAGTATTAGGTTTAGGTTTAGTTTTAGGTTTACCTTTAGTTATGAGTTTTGGTATAAGTTAGGGTTTAAATATATGTTTAGGTATAGGTTTAGGTATAAGTTTAGGTTTAGGTTTAGGTTCTTGTTTACGTTTAGGTTTAGGTTTAGATTTAGGTTTAGGGTAAGGTTTAGGTTTAGGTTTAGGTTTATGTCAAGGTTTAGGTTTATTTTTAGGTTTAGGTTTAGGTTTATGTTTGGGTTTAGATTTAGGTTTAGGTTTGGGTTTTCGTTTAGGTTTGGGTTTAGTTTTAGGTTTAGGTTTAGGTATAGGTTTAGGTTTAGCGTTAGGTTTAGGTTTAGGTTAAGGTTTAGGTTTAGGTTTAGGTTTAGGTATTGGTTTAGGTTTAGGTTTAGGTTTAGGGTTAGGTTTAGGTTTAGGTTTCGGTTTAGGTTAAGGTTTAGGTTTAGGTTTCGGTTTACGTTTAGGTTTAGGTTTAGGTTTAGGTTTAGGTTTAGGTTTAGGTTTGGGTTTTGGTTTAGGTTTGGGTTTAGGTTTACGTTTAGTTTTAGGTTTAGGTTTAGGTTCAGGTTTAGGTTTAGGTTTAGGTTTAGTTTTAGGTTTAAGTCTAGGTCTAGGTCTAGATCAAGGTCGAGGTCTAGGTCTAGGTCTAGGTTTAGGTCTAGGTTAAGGTTTAGATTTAGGTTTAGGTTTAGGTTTAGTTTTAATTTTAGATTTAGGTTTAGGTTCTGGTTGAGGATTATTTTTAGGTTTAGGTTTAGGTTTATGTTTGGGTTTAGATTTAGGTTTAGGTTTAGGTTTAGGTTTAGGTTTGTTTTTTGGTTTACATTTGGGTTTAGGTTTAGCTTTAGGTTAAGGTTTAGGTTGAATTTTATTTTTAGGTTTAGGTTATGGTTTAGATTCAGGTTTAGGTGTACATTTAGTTTCGGGTTTAGGTTAAGGTTTAGGTTTAGGTTTAGGTTCAGGGTTAGGTTAGGTTAGGTTAGATTAGGTATGCTTAGCATAGGTTAGGTTAGTTAATGTTAGGTTATGTTAAGTTAGGTTGGTTTAGGTTACGTTAGTGTTAGGTTTAGGTCTAGGTCTAGGTCCAGGTCTAGGACTAGGTCTAGGTGTAGGTCTAGGTCTAGGTCTAGATCTAGGTTTTGGTTTAGGTTTAGGTTTAGGTGTAAGTAAAGGTTTAGGTTTAGCTTATGTTAGGTTAGGTTTAGGTTTAGGTTAGGTTTGGTTTAGGTTTGGGTTTAGGTTTAGGTTTATGTTTAGCTTTAGGTTTAGGTTTAGGTTTAGGTTTATGTTTATGTTTAGGTTTAGGTTTAGGTTTAGGTTTAGGTTTAGGATTCGGTTTATGGTTATGGTTAGGTTAGGTTAGCATAGGTTAGGTTAGGTTAGGTTAGGTTAGGTCGGATTAGGTTGAGTTAGGTTAGGTTAGGTTAGGTTAGGTTAGGTTAAGGTTACGTTAGGTTAGCTTAATGTTTAGGATTAGGTTAGGTTTATGTTTAGGTTAAGATTTAGGTTGAGGTTTAGGTTAGGGTTTATGGTTACAGTTGGGTTAGATTAGGTTAGAATGGGTAAGGTTAGGTTAGGTTAGGTTATTTTAGGTTAGGTTAGGATAGGTAAGGTCAGGTTGGGTTGGGTTAGGTTAAATTAGGTTAGGTTAGGTTTAGGTTAGGTTAGGTTAGGTTAATGTTTAGGATTAGGTTAGCTTTAGGTTTAGGTTTAGGTTAAGGTTTAGGTTTAGGTTTTCATATAGGTTTAAGTTTAGGTTTAGGTTTAGGTTTGGTTTTAGGATCAGGTTTAGGTTTAGGTTCAGGTTTAGGATTGGGTTTTGGTTTAGGTCTGGGTTTAGGTTTAGGTTTAGGTTTAGGTTTAGGTTTAGGTTTAGGTTTAGGTTTAGTTTTAAGTTCAGGTTTGGCTTTAGGTTTAGGTTTAGGATTGGGTTTTGGTATAAGTTTGGGTTTAGGTATAGGTTTAGGTTTAGGTTTAGGTATAGGTTTAGGTTTAGGTTTAGGTTTTTGTTTAGGTTTAGGTTTAGGTTTATGTTTAGGTTTAGGTTTAGGTTTAGGACTATGGTAATGGTTAGGTTAGGTTAGGTTAGATTAGGTTAAGTTAGGCTAGGTTAGGTTAGGTCAGGTTAGGTTAGGTTAGGTTAGGTTAGGTTAGGAATGGTTAGGTTCGATTAGGTTAGGTCACGTAAGGTTAGGTTAGGTTAGGTTAAGGTTAGGTTAGGTTAATGTTTAGGATTAGCTTAGTTTTAGGTTTTGGTTAAGGTTTAGGTTTAGGTTTACGTATAGGTTTAAGTTTAGGTTTAGGATTAGGTTTAGGTTTAGGTTTGGGTTTAGGTTTAGGTATAGGTTTAGGTTTAGGTTTAGGTTTAGGGTAAGGTTAGGTTAGGCTAGTTTAGGGTAGGTTAGGTTAGGTTAGGTTAGGTTAGGTTAGGTTAGGGTTAGGTTAGGGTTAGGTTAGGTTTAGGTTTAGGGTTAGGTTTAGGGTTGGGTTAGGTTGAGTTTTAGGGTTCGGTTTAGGTTTATTTTTAGGTTTAGGTATAGGTTTAGGTTTTGGTTTAGGTTTAAATTCAGGTTTAGGTTAAGGTTTAGGTATAGGTGTACGTTTAGTTTTGGGTTAGGTTTAGGTTTAGGTTTAGGTATAGGTTTAGGTTTAGGGTTAGGGTTAGGTTAGGTTAGGATAGGTTAGGTTAGGGTAGGTTAGGTTAGATTTGGTATGCTTAGCATAGGTTAGGTTAGTTAAGGTTAGGTTAGGTTAAGTTAGGTTAGGCTAGGTTACATTTGTCTTAGGTTAGGTTTAGGTTTAGGGTTAGGTTTAGGATTAGAATTAGGTTTAGGTTTAGGATTCGGTTTAGGTTTCGGTGTAGGTTTAGGTTTAGGTTTAGGTTTAGGTTTAGTTTTAGGTTCATAATTGGGTTAAGGTTTAAGTTTAGGACTGGGTTTTGGTATAAGTTTGGGTTTAGGTATAGGTTTAGGTTTACATATAGGTTTAGGTTTAGGTCTTTGTTTAGGTTTAGGTTTGAGTTTAGATTTACGTTTAGGTCTAGGTCTAGTTCCAGGTCTAGGTCTAGGTCTACGTCTAGGTCTAGGTCTAGGTCTAGCTCTACGCTTAGGTCTAGGTTTCGGTTTAGCTTTAGGTTCAGGTTTAATTTTAGGTTTAGGTTTAGGTTTGGGATTTGGTTTAAGTTTGGGTTTAGGTTTAGGTTGAGGTTGAGGGTTAGGTTTAGGTTTAGGTTTAGGTTTAGATTTAGGTTTGGGTTTAGGTTTAGGTTTAGGTTTAGATTTGGGTTTAGGTCTAGGTCTAGGTCCAGCTTTAGGTCTAGGTATAGGTCTAGGTCTAGGTCTAGGTTTACGTCTAGGTTTTGGTTTCGGTTTAGGTTTAGGTTTAGGTTTAGGTTTAGGTTTAGGTTTAGGTTTAGGTTTAGGTTTAGTGTTAGGTTCAGGTTTGGCTTTAGGTTTAGGTTTAGGATTGGGTTTCGGTATAAGTTTGGGTTTAGGTATAGGTTTAGGTTTAGGTATAGGTTTAGGTTTAGGTTTAGGTTTAGGTTTTTGTTTAGGTTTAGGTTTAGGTTTAGGTTTAGGTTTAGGTTTATGTTTAGGTTAAAGTTTAGGTTTAGGTTTAGGTTAGGGTTTATGGTTATGGTTAATTTAGATTAGGTTAGAATGGGTTAGGTCAGGTTAGGTTAGGTTATTATAGTTTAGGTTAGGATAGGTTAGGTCTGGTTAGATTAGGTTAGGTTAAGTTAGGTTAGGTTAGGTTAAGGTTAGGTTAGGTTAGGTTAATGTTTAGGATTAGGTTAGCTTTAGGTTTAGGTTTAGGTTTATGTTTACATATAGGTTAAAGTTAAGGTTTAGGTTTAGGTTTAGGTTTAGGTTTAGTTTAGGTTTGGGCTTAGGTTTAGGTTGGGATTTAGGTTTAGGTTTAGGTTTAGTTTTAGGTTTAGATTTAGGTTTGGGTTTAGGTTTAGGTTTAGTTTAGATTTTGGTTTAGGTGTAGGTATTGGTCCAGCTTTAGGTCAGGGTATAGGTCTAGGTCTAGGTCTAGGTTCAGGTCTAGGTTTCGGTTTAGGTTTAGTTATAGGTTTAGGTTTAGGTTTAGGTTTAGGTTTAGGTTTGGGTTTAGGTTCAGGTCTGGCTTTAGGTTTAGATTTAGGATTGGGTTTTGGTATAAGTTTGGGTTTAGGTATAGGTTTAGGTTTAGGTATAGGTTTAGGTTTAGGTTTAGGTTTAGGTATAGGTTTAGATTTAGGTTTAGGTTTAGGTCTAGGTCTAGGTCAGGTCTAGGTCTAGCTCTAGGTCTTGGTCTAGGTCTAGGTCAAGGTCTAGGTCTAGGTTTAGGCCTAGGTTTAGGTTTAGGTTTAGGTTTAGGTTTAAGTTTAATTTTAGGTTTGGGTTTAGGTTTAGGTTTAGGTTTAGATTTAGGTTTAGGTCTAGGTCTAGGTCCAGGTCTAGGACTAGGTCTAGGTCTAGGCCTAGCTCTAGGTCTAGATCTAGGTTTTGGTTTAGGTTTAGGTTTAGGTTTAGGTTTAGGTAAAGGTTCAGGTTTAGGTTATGTTAGGTTAGGTTTAGGTTTAGGTTAGGTTTGGTTTAGGTTTAAGTATAGGTTTAGGTTTATGTTTATGTTTAGGTTTAGGTTTAGGTTTAGGTTTAGGTTTAGGATTCGGTTTATGGTTATGGTTAGGTTATGTTAGGTTAGCATAGGTTAGGTTAGGTTACGTTATGTTAGGTTAGGTTAGGTCAGATTAGGTTGAGTTAGGTTAGGTTAGGTTAGGTTAGGTTAAGGTTATGTTAGGTTAGCTTAAAGTTTAGGATTAGGTTAGGTTTAGGTTTAGGTTTAGGTTAAGATTTAGGTTTAGGTTTAGGTTAGGGTTTATGGTTATGGTTAGGTTAGATTAGGCTAGAATGGGTTAGGTTAGGTTAGGGTAGGTTATTTTAGGTTAGGTTAGGATAGGTTAGGTCAGGTTAGGTTAGGTTAGGTTAAGTTAGTTTAGGTAAGGTTTAGGTTAGGTTAGGTTAGGTTAATGTTTAGGATTAGGTTAGCTTTAGGTTTAGGTTTATGTTAAGGTTTAGGTTTATGTTTACATATAGGTTTAAGTTTGGGTTTAGGTTTAGGTTTAGATTTAGGTTTAGGTTTAGGTTTAGGTTTAGGTTTAGGATTGGGTTTTGCTTTAGGTTTGGGTTTAGGTTTAGGTTTAGGTTTAGGTTTAGGTTTAGGTTTGGGATTTGGTTTAGGTTTGGGTTTAGGTTTAGGTTGAGGTTTAGGTTTAGGTTTAGGTTTAGGTTTAGATTTAGGTTTGGGTTTAGGTTTAGGTTTAGGTTTAGGTTTAGATTTAGGTTTAGGTCTAGGTCTAGGTCCAGCTTTAGGTCTAGGTATAGGTCTAGGTCTAGGTCTAGGTTTAGGTCCAGGTTTCGGTTTAGGTTTAGGTTTAGGTTTAGGTTTAGGTTTAGTTTTAGGTTCAGGTTTGGCTTTAGGTTTAGGTTTAGGATTGGGTTTTGGTATAAGTTTGGGTTTAGGTATAGGTTTAGGTTTAGGTATAGGTTTAGGTTTAGGTTTAGGTTTAGGTTTTTGTTTAGGTTTAGGTTTAGGTTTAGGTTTATGTTTATGTTTAGGTTTAGATTTAGGTTTATGGTTATGGTTAGGTTAGGTTAGGTTAGATTAGGTTAAGTTAAGCTAGGTTAGGTTAGGTTAGGTTAGGTTAGGTAAGGTTAGGTTAGGTTAGGTTAGGTTAGGAATGGTTAGGTTCGATTAGGTCAGGTCACGTAAGGTTAGGTTAGGTTAGGTTAAGGTTAGGTTAGGTTAATGTTTAGGATTAGGTTACTTTTAGGTTCAGGTTTTGGTTAAGGTTTAGGTTTAGGTTTACATATAGGTTTAAGTTTAGTTTTAGGTTTAGGTTTAGGATTAGGTTTAGGTTTAGGTTTAGGTATAGGTTTAGGTTTGGGTTTAGGTTCAGGTTTAGCTGTAGGTTTAGGTATAGGTTTAGGTTAAGGTTTAGGTTTAGGTTTAGGTTTAGGGTTAGGTTTATGCTTAGGTTTAAGTTTAGGATTAGGGTTAGGTTTAGGTTTAGGTTTAGGTTTAGGTTAGGTTAGGTTAGGTTAGGTTAGATTAGGTTAAGGTTAAGGTTTAGGTTAGGTTTACGTTGATGTTTAGTTTTACATATAGATTTAAGTTTAGGTTTAGGTTTTGGTTTAGGATTAGGTTCTACTTAAGGATTAGGTTTAGGTATATCTTTAGGTTCACATATAGGTTTACGTTTAGGTTTAGGATTAGGTTTAGGTTTAGGTTTAGGTTTGGTTTAGATTTAGGTTTAGGCTTAGGTTTAGGTTTAGGTTTGGGTTTAGGTTTAGGTATAGGTTTAGGGTTAGGTTTAGGTTTAGGTTTAGGTTTAGGTTTAGGTCCAGGTCTAGGACTAGGTGTAGGTCTAGGTCTAGGTCTAGGTTTAGGTTTCGGCTTTGGTATATGTTTAGCTTTAGGTTTAGGTTTAGGTCTAGGTTGAGGTTTAGCTTTAAGTTTAGGTTTAGGTTTAGGTTAAGGTTTTGGGTTACGTTAGGTTAGGTTAAGGTTAGGTTAGGTTTTGATTTAGGTTGAGGTTTAGGTTTGGTTTAGGTTTAGGTTTAGGTTAAGGTTTAGGTTTAGGTTAGGATAAGTTAGGTTTAGGTTTAGGTTAGGTTAGGTTTAGGTTTAGGTTTAGAATTAGGTTTAGGTTTAGGTTTTGGTTTAGGTTTAGGTTTAGGTTTCGGTTTAGGTTTGGGTTTTAGTTTAGGTTTAGGCTTAGGTTTTGGTTTAGGTTTTGCTTTAGGTTTAGGTTTTGGTTAAGGTTTAGGTTTAGGTTTAGGTTTAGGTTTAGGTTTAGGTTTAGGTCCAGGTCTAGATTTAGGTCTAGGTCTAGATCTAGGTCCAGGTCTAGGTTTAGGTTTAGGTTTTGGTTTATGTTTAGGTTTAGGTTTAGGTTGAGGTTTAGGTTTAGGTTTAGGTTTAGGTTCAAGTGTAGGGTTACATCAGGTTAGGTTAGGTTAGGTTAGGTTAGGTTAGGTTAGGTTTAGGTTAGGTTCAGTTAAGGTTTTGGTTTAGGTTTAGGTTTATGTTTAGGTTTAGGTTTAGGTTTAGGTTTAGGTTTAGGTTTTGGTTTATGTTTAGGTTTAGGTTTAGGTTTAGGTTTAGGTTGAGGTTTAGCTTTAGGTTTAGGTTTAGGTTTCGGTTCAGGTGTAGGGTTACATTAGGTTAGGTTAGGTTAGGTTAGGTTTAGGTTAGGTTAGGTATAGGTCTAGGTTTAGGTTTAGGTTTATGTTTAGGTTTAGGTTTAGGTTTAGGTTAAGGTTTAGGTTTAGGTTAGGTTAAGTTAGGTTTAGGTTTAGGTTAGGTTTGGTTTAGGTTTAGCTTTAGAATTAGGTTTAGGGTTAGGGTTAGGTTAGGTTAGGTTGGGTTAGGTCGGGTTGGGTAAGGATGGTTTGGGTTAGGTTGGGTTGGGTTGGGTTGGGTTGGGTTGTGCTGGTTTAGGTTAGGTTGGGTTAGGTTAGGTTAGGTAGGGTTAGGTTAGGTTAGGTTAGGTTAGGTTAGGTTAGGTTAAGTTTACATATAGGTTTAAGTTTAGGTTTAGGTTTATATTTATTGTTAGGCTTTTGTTTAGAACTAGGTTTAGGTTTAGGTTTAGGTTTAGGTCTAGGTTTAGGTTTTGGTTTAGGTTTAGGTTTCGGTTTAGGGTTAGGGTTAGTTTTAGGTTTATGTTTAGGTTTAGGTTTAGGGTCAGGTTTAGGTTTAGGTTTAGGATTAGGTTTAGGTTAAGGTTTCGGTTTAGGTTTAGGTTTAGGTTAAGGGTTAGGTTTTGGTTTAGGTCTAGGTTTAGGTTTTGGCTAAGGTTTGGGTTTAGGTTTAGGTTAGGTTAGGTTAGCTTAGGTTAGGTTAGGTTAAGTTAGGTTAGGTTTAGGTTTAGGTTTAGGTTAGGTTTAGGTTTAGGTTTAGGTTAGGGTTTAGGTTTAGGTTAGGTTTAGGTTTAGGTTTATGTTTAGGTTTATGTATAGTTTTAAGTTTAGGTTTAGGGGTAGGTTTAGTTTTAGGTTTAGAATTAGGTTTAGGTTTAGATTTAGGTTTAGGTATAGCTTTAGGTTTAGGTTTAGGTTAACGTTTAGGTTTAGGTATAGGTTTAGGTTTAGGTTTAGGTTTAGGGTTAGGTTAGGTTAGATTAGGTTAGGTTAGTTTAGGTTAGATTAGGTTAGGTTGTGGTTAGATTAGGGTTTGGTTAGGCTTAGGTTTAGGGTTAGGTTTAGGGTTAGGTTAGGTTTAGGTTTAGGGTAAGGTTAAGTTTTAGGTTTAGGTTTAGGTTTAGGTTTTGGTTTAGGTTTAGGTTTAGGTTTAGGTTCAGGTTTAGGTTTAGGTTTAGGCTTAGGTTTAGGGTTAGTTTTAGGTTTAGGTTTAGGTTAAGGTTTAGGTTTGGGTTTTGGTTTAGGTTTGGGTTTACTTTTAGATTTAGGTTTAGGTTCAGGTTTAGGTTAGGGTTTAGGTTTAGGTTAGGTTTAGGTTTAGGTTTATGTTTAGGTTTACATATAGGTTTAAGTTTAGGTTTAGCTTTAGGTTTAGAATTAGGTTAAGGTTTTGGTTTAGGTTTAGGTTTAGGGTTAGTTTTAGGTTTAGGTTTAGGTTTAGGTTTAGGTTTAGGTTAAGGTTTTGGTTTTGTTTTAGATTTAGGTTTTGGTTTAGGTTAAGGTTAAAGTTTTAGGTTTGGTCTAGGTGTTGGTATACGTTTAGGTTTAGGTTTAGGTTTAAGTTCAGCTTAGGTTAGGTTAGGTTATGTTATGTTACGTTAGGTTAGGTTAGGTTGTGTTAGGTTAAGGTTTACGTTTAGGGTAGGTTTAGCTTTAGGTTTAGGTTGAGGTTTAGGTTTAGGTTTAGGTTTAGGTTAAGGTTTAGGTTTAGGTTAAGTTTTAGGTTTAGGTTAGGTTAAGGTTTTGGTTTAGATTTAGGTTTAGGTTTAGTTTCAGGTTTAGGTTTAGGTTTAGGTTTAGGTTTAGGTTTAAGTTTAGGGTTTAGTTTTAGGTTTAGGATTAGGTTTAGGTTTAGTGTTAAGATTTAGGTTTCGGTTTAAATTTAGGTTTAAGTTTAGGTTTAGGTTTAGGTTTAGGTTTAGGTTTAGGGTTAGGGTTAGGGTTGGATTAGGTTAGGTTAGGTTTGGTTAGGTAAGATTAGGTTAGGTTAGGTTAGGTTAGATTAGGTATGCTTAGGTTAGGTTAGGTTAGGTTAGGTTAGTGTTAGGTTAGGTTTAGGTTTAGAGTTAGGTTTAGGGTTAGGATAGGTTTAGCTTTAGGTTTAGGTTTGGGTTTAGGTGTAGGTTTAGGTTTAGGTTTAGGTTTAGGTTAAGGTTTAGGTTTAGGTATAGGTTAGGTTACGTTAGGTTTAGGTTAGGTTAGGTTTAGGTTTAGGTTTAGAATTAGGTTTAGGTTTAGATTTAGGTTCAGGTTTAAATTTAGGTTTAGGATTAGGTTTAGGTTAAGGTTTAGGTGTAGGTTTAGGTTTAGGTTTAGTTTTAGGTTCAGGTTTAGGTTTAGGTTTAGGTTCAGGATTGGGTTTTGGTATAAGTTTGGGTTTAGGTATAGGTTTAGGTTTAGGTATAGGTTTAGGTTTAGGTTTAGGTTAAGGTTTTTGTTTAGGTTTAGGTTTAGGTTTAGGTTTAATTTTAGGTTTAATTTTAGGTTTAGGTTTAGGTTTAGATTTAGGTTTAGGTTTAGGTTTAGGTTTAGGTTTAGGTTTAAGGTTAGGTTAGGTTACGTTAGGTTAGGTTAGGTTAGCTTGGGTTACGTTAGTTTAGGTTAGAGTAGGTTAGGTTGGGGTTAGGATAGGGTTAGGTTAGGCTTAGGTTTAGGGTTACGTTTAGGGTAAGGTTAGGTTTAGGTTTAAAGTTCGGTTTAGGTTTAGGTTTAGGTTTGGGTTTAGGTTTACGTTTAGGTTTAGGTTTAGGTTTAAGTTTAAGTTTAGGTTTAGGTTTAGATTTAGGTTTGGGATTTCGTTTAGGTTTGGGTTTAGGTTTAGGTTGAGGTTTAGGTTTAGGTTTAGGTTTAGGTTTGGGTTTAGGTTTAGGTTTAGATTTAGGTTTAGGTCTAGTTATAGGTCCAGCTCTTGCTCTAGGTCTAGGTCTAGGTCTAGGACAAGGTTTAGGTCTAGGTTTAGGTTTAGGTTAGGTTAGGATAGTTTAGGTTGAGTTAGGTTATGTGAGGTTAGGTTAAGGTTTAGGTTTTAGGGTAGGTTTAGGTTTAGGTTTAGGTATGGGTTTAGATTTAGGTTTAGGTCTAGGTCTAGGTCCAGGTCTAGGTCTAGGTCTATGTCTAGGTCAGGGTCTAAGTCTAGATTTATGTTTAAGTTTAGGTTTAGGTTTAAGTTTAATTTTACATTTAGGTTTAGGTTTAGGTTTAAATTTAGGTTTAGGTCTATTTCTAGGTCCAGGTCTAGGACTAGGTCTAGGTCTAGGTCTAGGTCTAGGTCTAGGTCTACATCTAGGATTTCGTTTAGGTTTAGGTTTAGGTTTAGGTTTAAGTAAAGGTTTAGGTTTAGGTTATGTTAGGTTTAGGTTTTGATTAGGTTAGGTTTCGGTTAAGTTTAGGTTTAGGTTTAGGTTCAGCTTTAGGTTTAGGTTTAGGTTTAGGTTTAGGTTTAGGTTTAGGTTTAGTTTTATGTTTAGGTTTTGGTTTAGGTTTAGGTTTAGGTTTAGGTTTAGGTTTCGGTTTATGGTTATGGTTAGGTTAGGTTAGGTTAGGTTAGGTTAGTATAGGTTAGGTTAGGTCTGGTTACGTTAGGTTAGGTTCGCTTAGGTTAGGTTAGGTTAGGATAGGTTAGGTTCGAATAGGTTAGGTCAGGTAAGGTTAGAATAGGTTAGGTTAAGGTTAGGTTAGGTTAGGTTAATGTTTAGGATTAGGCCAGTTTTAGGTTTAGGTTTAGGTTAATGTTTAGGTTTAGGTTTAGGTTTACGTAAAGGTTTAAGTTTAGGTTTAGGTTTAGGATTAGGTTTAGGTTTGGGTTTAGGTTTAGGTATAGGTTTAGGTTTAGGTTTAGGTTCAGGTTTAGGTTTCGGTTTAGGTTAGGTTTAGGTTAAGGTTTAGGTTTAGGTTTAGGTTTAGGGTTAGATTTAGGTTTATGTTTGGGTTTTTGATTAGGTTTAGGATTAGGTTTATGTTTAGGTTTAGGTTAGGTTAGGTTAGATAAGGTTAAGGTTAAGGTTTAGGTTAGGTTTAGGTTAAGTTTTAGTTTGGGGTTTAGGTTTAGGTTAGGTTTAGGTTTAGGTTTATGTTTAAATTTACATATAGGTTTAAGTTTAGGTTTAAATTTTGGTTTAGGATTAGGTTCTGGATAAGGTTTAGGTTTAAGTATAGCTTTAGGTTTAGGTTCAGGTTTAGGTTTAGGTTTAGGTTAAGTTTAGGTTTAGGTTTAGGTTTGGTTTAGGATTAGGCGTAGGTTTAGGTTTAGGTTTAGGTTTAGGTATAGGTTTAGGGTTAGGTTTAGGTTTAGGGTTAGGTTAGGTTAGGTTAGGTTAGGTTAGGTTAGGTTAGGTTAGGTTAGGTTAGGTTAGGTTAGGTGAGGGTGTGTTAGATTAGGTTCGGTTAGGTTGGGTTAGGGTTAGGTTAGGGTTAGGTTAGGTTTAGGTTTAGGGTTAGGTTTAGGGTTGGGTTAGGTTTAGGTTTAGGGTTAGGTTTAGGTTTATTTTTAAGTTTAGGTATAGGTTTAGGTTTTGGTTTAGGTTTAAATTTAGGTTTAGGTTTAGGTTTAGGTTTAGGTGTACGTTTAGTTTTGGGTTAAGGTTTAGGTTTAGGTTTAGGTTTAGGGTTAGGTTAGGTTAGGTTAGGTTAGGTTAGGTTAGGTTAGGTTAGGTTAGGTTAGGTTAGGTTAAGTTAGGTTAGGTTAGGTTTGTGTTAGGTTAGGTTTAGGTTTAGGGTTAGGTTTAGGGTCAGGTTAGGTTTAGGTTTAGGTTTAGGTTTGGGTTTAGGTGTAGGTTTGGATTAAGCTTTAGGTTTAGGTTTAGGTTCAGGTTTAGGTTTAAGTCTAGGTTTAGGTTTAGGCTTAGGTTTAGGTTTATGTTTATGTTTAGGTTTAGGTTTAGGTTTAAGTTAAGGCTTAGGTTTAGGTATAGGTTTAGGTTTAGATTTTGGTTTAGGTTTAGGTTTGGATTTTGGTATAGTATTGGGTTTAGGTTTAGGTTTAGGTTTAGGTTTAGGTTTAGGTTCAGGTTTAGGTTTGGGATTTGGTTTAGGTTTGGGTTTAGGTTTAGGTTGAGGTTTAGGTTTAGATTTAGGTTTATGTTTAGTTTTAGTATTAGGTTTAGGTTTAGTTTTAGGTTTACGTTTAGTTATGGGTTTTGGTATAAGTTAGGGTTTAAGTATATGTTTAGGTATAGGTTTAGGTATAAGTTTAGGTTTAGGTTTAGGTTCTTGTTTAGGTTTAGGTTTAGGTATAGATTTAGGTTTAGGTTAAGATTTAGGTTTAGGTTTAGGTATATGTCAAGGTTTAGGTTTATTTTTAGGTTTAGGTTTAGGTTTATGTTTGGGTTTTGGTTTAGGTTTGGGTTTAGTTTTAGGTTTAGGTTTAGTTTTCGGTTTAGGTTTAGGTTTAGGTTTGGGATTTGGTTTAGGTTTGGGTTTAGGTTTAGGTTTAGGTTTAGGTTTAAGTCTAGGTTTAGATTTAGGTTTAGGTTTAGGTTTAGTTTTAATTTTAGATTTAGGTTTAGGTTTTGGTTGAGGTTTATTTTTAGGTTTAGGTTTAGGTTTATGTTTGGGTTTAGATTTAGGTTTACGTTTAGGTTTAGGTTTAGGTTTGTTTTTTGGTTTACATTTGGGTTTAGGTTTAGCTTTAGGTTAAGGTTTAGGTTGAATTTTATTTTTAGGTTTAGGTTATGGTTTAGGTTCAGGTTTAGGTGTACGTTTAGTTTCGGGTTTAGGTTAAGGTTTAGGTTTAGGTTTAGGTTCAGGGTTAGGTTAGGTTAGGTTAGATTAGGTATGCTTAGCATAGGTTAGGTTAGTTTATGTTAGGTTATGTTAAGTTAGGTTAGTTTAGGTTACGTTAGTGTTAGGTTAGGTTTAAGTTTAGGGTTGGGCTTAGGGTTAGGTTAGGTTTAGGTTTAGGTTTAGGTTTGGGTTTAGGTTTAGGTTTAGGTTTAGTTTTCGGTTTAGGTTTAGGTTTAGGTTTGGGATTTGGTTTAGGTTTGGGTTTAGGTTTAGGTTTAGGTTTATGTTTAAGTTTAGGTTTACGTTTAGGTTAAGGTTTAGGTTTGGGATTTGGTTTAGGTTTGGGTTTAGGATTAGGTTTAGGTTTAGGTTAAGGTTTAGGTTTAGGTTTAGGTTTAGGTTTAGGTTTAGGTTTAGGTTAAGGTTTGGGTTTGGGTTTTGGTTTAGGTTTGAGTTTACATTTAGGTTTAGGTTTAGGTTTAGGTTTAGGTTTGGGGGTTTGGTTTAGGTTTGGGTTTAGGTTTAGATTTAGATTTGGGTTTAGGTTTAGGTTTAGGTTTAGGTTTAGGTTTAGGTATAGGTTTAGATTTAGGTTTAGATTTAGGTCTAGGTCTAGGTCAGGTCTAGGTCTAGCTCTAGGTCTAGGTCTAGGACTAGGTCAAGGTCTAGGTCTAGGTTTAGGCCTAAGTTTAGGTTTAGGTTTAGGTTTAGATTTAGGTTTAGGTCTAGGTCTAGGTCCAGGTCTAGGATTAGGTCTAGGTCTAGGTCTAGTTCTAGGTCTAGATCTAGGTTTTGGTTTAGGTTTAGGTTTAGGTGTAAGTAAAGGTTTAGGTTTAGCTTATGTTAGGTTAGGTTTAGGTTTAGGTTAAGTTTGGTTTAGGTTTGGGTTTAAGTTTAGGTTTATGTTTAGCTTTAGGTTTAGGTTTAGGTTTAGGTTTATGTTTATGTTTAGGTTTGGGTTTAGGTTTAGGTTTAGGTTTAGGATTCGGTTTATGGTTATGGTTAGGTTAGGTTAGCATAGGTTAGGTTAGGTTAGGTTAGGTTAGGTCGGATTAGGTTGAGTTAGGTTAGGTTAGGTTAGGTTAGGTTAGGTTAAGGTTACGTTAGGTTAGCTTAATGTTTAGGATTAGGTTAGGTTTAGGTTTAGGTTAAGATTTAGGTTTAGGTTTAGGTTAGGGTTTATGGTTACAGTTGGGTTAGATTAGGTTAGAATGGGTTAGGTTAGGTTAGGTTAGGTTATTTTAGGTTAGGTTAGGATAGGTAAGGTCAGGTTGGGTTAGGTTAGGTTAAATTAGGTTAGGTTAGGTTTAGGTTAGGTTAGGTTAGGTTAATGTTTAGGATTAGGTTAGCTTTAGGTTTAGGTTTAGGTTAAGGTTTAGGTTTAGGTTTTCATATAGGTTTAAGTTTAGGTTTAGGTTTAGGTTTGGTTTTAGGATCAGGTTTAGGTTTAGGTTTAGGTTTAGGATTGGGTTTTGGTTTAGGTTTGGGTTTAGGTTTAGGTTTAGGTTTAGGTTTAGGTTTAGGTTTAGGTTTAGGATTTGGTTTAGGTTTGGGTTTAAGTTTAGGTTGAAGTTTAGGTTTAGGTTTAGGTTTAGGTTTAGATTTAGGTTTGGGTTTAGGTTTATGTTTAGGTTTAGATTTAGGTTTAGGTCTAGGTCTAGGTCCAGCTTTAGGTCTAGGTATAGGTCTAGGTCTAGGTGTAGGTTTAGGTCTAGGTTTCGGTTTAGGTTTAGGTTTAGGGTTAGGTTTAGGTTTAGGTTTAGGTTTAGGTTTAGGTTTAGGTTTAGTTTTAGGTTCAGGTTTGGCTTTAGGTTTAGGTTTAGGATTGGGTTTTGGTATAAGTTTGGGTTTAGGTATAGGTTTAGGTTTAGGTATAGGTTTAGGTTTAGGTTTAGGTTTTTGTTTAGGTTTAGGTTTAGGTTTATGTTTAGGTTTAGGTTTACGTTTAGGACTATGGTAATGGTTAGGTTACATTAGGTTAGATTAGGTTAAGTTAGGCTAGGTTAGGTTAGGTCAGGTCAGGTTAGGTTAGGTTAGGTTAGGTTAGGTTATGTTAGGAATGGTTAGGTTCGATTAGGTTAGGTCACGTAAGGTTAGGTTATGTTAGGTTAAGGTTAGGTTAGGTTAATGTTTAGGATTAGGTTAGTTGCTAGGTTTTGGTTAAGGTTTAGGTTTAGGTTTACGTATAGGTTTAAGTTTAGGTTTAGGATTAGGTTTAGGTTTACGTTTACGTATAGGTTAAGGTTTGGGTTTTGGTTCAGGTTTAGCTTTAGGTTTAGGTTAGGTTTAGGTTAAGGTTTAGGTTTAGGTTTAGGTTTAGGGTTAGGGTTATGCTTAGGTTTAAGTTTAGGATTAGGGTTAGGTTTAGGTTTAGGTTTAGGTTTAGGTTTAGGTTAGGTTAGGTTAGGTTAGGTTAGATTAGGTTAAGGTTAAGGTTTAGGTTAGGCTTACGTACGGGTTTATGTTTAGTTTTACGTATAGGTTTAAGTTTAGGTTGAGGTTTTGGTTTAGGATTAGGTTCTATTTAAGGTTTAGGTTTAGGTATATCTTTAGGTTTACGTATAGGTTTATGTTTAGGTTTAGGATTAGGTTTTGGTTTAGGTTTAGGTTTGGTTTATATTTAGGTTTAGGCTTAGGTTTAGGTTTAGGTTTGGGTTTAGGTTTAGGTATAGGTTTAGGGTTAGGTTTAGGTTTAGGGTAAGGTTAGGTTAGGCTAGGTTAGGTTAGGGTAGGTTAGGTTAGGTTAGGTTAGGTTAGGTTAGGTTAGGGTTAGGTTAGGGTTAGGTTAGGTTTAGGTTTAGGGTTAGGTTTAGGGTTGGGTTAGGTTTAGTTTTAGGGTTCGGTTTAGGTGTATTTTTAGGTTTAGGTATAGGTTTAGGTTTTGGTTTAGGTTTAAATTCAGGTTTAGGTTAAGGTTTAGGTTTAGGTGTACGTTTAGTTTTGGGTTAGGTTTAGGTTTAGGTTTAGGTATAGGTTTAGGTTTAGGGTTAGGGTTAGGTTAGGTTAGGATAGGTTAGGTTAGGGTAGGTTAGGTTAGATTTGGTATGCTTAGCATAGGTTAGGTTAGTTAAGGTTAGGTTAGGTTAAGTTAGGTTAGGCTAGGTTACATTTGTCTTAGGTTAGGTTTAGGTTTAGGGTTAGGTTTAGGATTAGGTTTAGGTTTAGGTTTAGGATTCGGTTTAGGTCTCGGTTTAGGTTTAGGTTTAGGTTTAGGTTTAGGTTTAGTTTTAGGTTCATAATTGGGTTAAGGTTTAAGTTTAGGACTGGGTTTTGGTATAAGTTTGGGTTTAGGTATAGGTTTAGGTTTACATATAGGTTTAGGTTTAGGTCTTTGTTTAGGTTTAGGTTTGAGTTTAGATTTACGTTTAGGTCTAGGTCTAGTTCCAGGTCTAGGTCTAAGTCTAGGTCTAGGTCTAGGTCTAGGTCTAGCTCTTCGCTTAGGTCTAGGTTTCGGTTTAGCTTTAGGTTCAGGTTTAATTTTAGCTTTAGGTTTAGGTTTGGGATTTGGTTTAGGTTTGGGTTTAGGTTTAGGTTGAGGTTGAGGTTTAGGTTTAGGTTTAGGTTTAGGTTTAGATTTAGATTTGGGTTTAGGTTTAGGTTTAGGTTTAGATTTGGGTTTAGGTCTAGGTCTAGGTCCAGTTTTAGGTCTAGGTATAGGTCTAGGTCTAGGTCTAGGTTTACGTCTAGGTTTTGGTTTCGGTTTAGGTTTAGGTTTAGCTTTAGGTTTAGGTTTAGGTTTAGGTTTAGTGTTAGGTTCAGGTTTGGCTTTAGGTTTAGGTTTAGGATTGGGTTTCGGTATAAGTTTGGGTTTAGGTATAGGTTTAGGTTTAGGTATAGGTTTAGGTTTAGATTTAGGTTTAGGTTTTTGTTTAGGTTTAGGTTTAGGTTTAGGTTTAGGTTTATGTTTAGGTTAAGGTTTAGGTTTAGGTTAGGGTTTATGGTTATGGTTAATTTAGATTAGGTTAGAATGGGTTAGGTCAGGTTAGGTTAGGTTATTTTAGGTTAGGTTAGGATAGGTTAGGTCAGGTTAGATTAGGTTAGGTTAAGTTAGGTTAGGTTAGGTTAAGGTTAGGTTAGGTTAGGTTAATGTTTAGGATTAGGTTAGCTTCAGGTTTAGGTTTAGGTTTATGTTTACATATAGGTTTAAGTTTAGGTTTAGGTTTAGGTTTAGTTTTAGGTTCAGGTTTAGGTTTAGGTTTAGGTTTAGGATTGGGTTTTGGTTTAGGGTTGGGTTTAGGTTTAAGTTTAGGTTTAGGTTTAGGTTTAGGTTTAGGTTTAGGTTTAGGTTTAGGTTTAGGTTTAGGTTTGAGATTTGGTTTAGGTTTGGGCTTAGGTTTAGGTTAAGGTTTAGGTTTAGGTTTAGGTTTAGTTTTAGGTGAAGATTTAGGTTTGGGTTTAGGTTTAGGTTTAGTTTAGATTTTGGTTTAGGTCTAGGTCTAGGTCCAGCTTTAGGTCAGGGTATAGGTCTAGGTCTAGGTCTAGGTTTAGGTCTAGGTTTCGGTTTAGGTTTAGTTATAGGTTTAGGTTTAGGTTTAGGTTTAGGTTTAGGTTTAGGTTTAGGTTTAGTTTTAGGTTCAGGTCTGGCTTTAGGTTTAGATTTACGATTGGGTTTTGGTATAAGTTTGGGTTTAGGTATAGGTTTAGGTTTAGGTATAGGTTTAGGTTTAGGTTTAGGTTTAGGTTTTTGTTTAGGTTTAGGTTTAGGTTTAGGTGTAGGTTTATGGTTATGGTTAGGTTAGGTTAGGTTAGATTAGGTTAAGTTAGTTTAGGTTAGGTTAGGTCAGGTTAGGTTAGGTTAGGTTAGGTTAGGTTAGGTTAGGATAGGTTAGGTGCGATTAGGTTAGGTCACGTAAGGTTAGGTTAGGTTAGGTTAAAAATAGGTTAGGTTAATGTTTATTATTAGGTTAGTTTTAGGTTTAGGTTTAGGTTAAGGTTTAGGTTTAGGTTTAGGTTTAGATATAGGTTTAGATTTAGGTTTAGGTTTAGGTCTAGGTCTAGGTCAGGTCTAGGTCTAGCTCTAGGTCTAGGTCTAGGTCTAGGTCAAGGTCTAGGTTTAGGTTTAGGCCTAGGTTTAGGTTTAGGTTTAGGTTTAGGTTTAAGTTTAATTTTAGGTTTGGGTTTAGGTTTAGGTTTAGGTTTAGATTTAGGTTTAGGTCTAGGTCTAGGTCCAGGTCTAGGACTAGGTCTAGGTCTAGGCCTAGCTCTAGGTCTGGATCTAGGTTTTGGTTTAGGTTTAGGTTTAGGTTTAGGTTTAGGTAAAGGTTTAGGTTTAGGTTATGTTAGGTTAGGTTTAGGTTTAGGTTAGGTTTGGTTTAGGTTTAAGTTTAGGTTTAGGTTTATGTTTATGTTTAGGTTTAGGTTTAGGTTTAGGTTTAGGTTTAGGATTGGGTTTATGGTTATGGTTAGGTTAGGTTAGGTTAGCATAGGTTCAGTTAGGTTACGTTATGTTAGGTTAGGTTGGTTGGATTAGGTTGAGTTAGGTTAGGTTAGGTTAGGTTAGGTTAAGGTTACGTTAGGTTAGCTTAAAGTTTAGGATTAGGTTAGGTTTAGGTTTAGGTTTAGGTTAAGATTTAGGTTTAGGTTTAGGTTAGGGTTTATAGTTATGGTTAGGTTAGATTAGGCTAGAATGGGTTAGGTTAGGTTAGGGTAGGTTATTTTAGGTTAGGTTAGGATAGGTTAGGTCAGGTTAGGTTAGGTTAGGTTAAGTTAGGTTAGGTTAGGTTTAGGTTAGGTTAGGTTAGGTTAATGTTTAGGATTAGGTTAGCTTTAGGTTTAGGTTTAGGTTAAGGTTTAGGTTTATGTTTACATATAGGTTTAAGTTTGGGTTTAGGTTTAGGTTTAGTTTTAGGTTTAGGTTTAGGTTTAGGTTTAGGTTTAGGATTGGGTTTTGGTTTAGGTTTGGGTTTAGGTTTAGGTTTAGGTTTAGGTTTAGGTTTAGGTTTAGGTTTAGGTTTGGGATTTGGTTTAGGTTTGGGTTTAGGTTTAGGTTGAGGTTTAGGTTTAGGTTTAGGTTTAGGTTTAGATTTAGGTTTGGGTTTAGGTTTAGGTTTAGGTTTAGGTTTAGATTTAGGTTTAGGTAAGGTCTAGGTCCAGCTTTAGGTCTAGGTAAAGGTCTAGGTCTAGGTCTAGGTTTAGGTCTAGGTTTCGGTTTAGGTTTAGGTTTAGGTTTAGGTTTAGGTTTAGTTTTAGGTTCAGGCTTGGCTTTAGGTTTAGGTTTAGGATTGGGTTTTGGTATAAGTTTGGGTTTAGGTATAGGTTTAGGTTTAGGTATAGGTTTAGGTTTAGGTTTAGGTTTAGGTTTTCGTTTAGGTTTAGGTTTAGGTTTAGGATTATGTTTATGTTTAGGTTTAGATTTAGGTTTATGGTTATGGTTAGGTTAGGTTAGGTTAGATTAGGTTAAGTTAAGCTAGGTTAGGTTAGGTCAGGTTACGTTAGGTTAGGTTAGGTTAGTTTAGGAATGGTTAGGTTCGATTAGGTCAGGTCACGTAAGGTTAGGTTAGGTTAGGTTAATGTTTAGGATTAGGTTAGTTTTAGGTTTAGGTTTTGGTTAAGGTTTAGGTTTAGGTTTACATATAGGTTTAAGTTTAGTTTTAGGTTTAGGTTTAGGATTAGGTTTAGGTTTAGGTTTAGGTATAGGTTTAGGTTTGGGTTTAGGTTCAGGTTTAGCTGTAGGTTTAGGTTAGGTTTAGGTTAAGGTTAAGGTTTAGGTTTAGGTTTAGGGTTAGGTTTATGCTTAGGTTTAAGTTTAGGATTAGGGTTAGGTTTAGGTTTTGGTTTAGGTTTAGGTTAGGTTAGGTTAGGTTAGGTTAGATTAGGTTAAGGTTAAGGTTTAGGTTAGGTTTACATTGATGTTTAGTTTTACGTATAGGTTTAAGTTTAGGTTTAGGTTTTGGTTTAGGATTGGGTTCTAGTTAAGGATTAGGTTTAGGTATATCTTTAGGTTCACGTATAGGTTTACGTTTAGGTTTAGGATTAGGTTTAGGTTTAGGTTTAGGTTTGGTTTAGATTTAGGTTTAGGCTTAGGTTTAGGTTTAGGTTTGGGTTTAGGTTTAGGTATAGGTTTAGGGTTAGGTTTAGGTTTAGGGTAAGCTTAGGTTAGGCTAGGTTAGGGTAGGTTAGGTTAGGTTAGGTTAGGTTAGGTTAGGGTTAGGTTAGGGTTAGGTTAGGTTTAGGTTTAGGGTTAGGTTTAGGGTTGGGTTAGGTTTAGATTTAGGGTTAGGTTTAGGTTCAGGTTTAGGTTTAGGTCTAGGTATAGGTTTAGGTTTAGGTTTAGGTTTAGGGTTAGGGTTAGGGTTAGGTTAGGTTAGGTTAGGCTAGGTTAGCTTAGGTTAGGTTAGATTAGGTATGCTTAGCATTGGTTAGGTTAGGTTAGGTTAGGTTATGTTAAGTTAGGTTAGGTTAGGTTAGGTTAGTGTTAGGTTAGGTTTAGGGTTAGGGTTAGAATTAGGGTTAGGTTAGGTCTAGGTTTAGGTTTAGGTTTGGGTTTAAGTGTAAGTTTGGATTTAGGTTTAGATTTAAATTTAGATTCAGGTTTACGTTTAGGTCTAGGTTTAGGTTTAGGTTTAGGTTTAGTTTTATGTTTAGGTTTACGATTAGTTTTAGGTTCAGGTTTAGGTTTAGGTTTAGGATTGGGTTTTGGTTTAGGTTTGGGTTTAGGTTTAGGTTTAGGTTTCGGTTTGGTTTAGGTTTAGGTTTAGGTTTAGGTTTAGGTTTAGGTTTAGGTTTGGGATTTGGTTTAGGTTTGGGTTTAGGTTTAGGTTGAGGTTTAGGTTTAGGTTTAGGTTAAGGTTAAGGTTTAGGTTTAGATTTAGGTTTGGGTTTAGGTTTAGGTTTAGGTTTAGATTTAGGTTTAGGTCTAGGTCTAGGTCCAGCTCTAGGTTTAGGTATAGGTCTGGGTCAGGGTCTAGGTTTGGGTGTAGGTTTAGGTTGAGGTTTAGGTTTAGGTTTAGGTTTAGATTTAGGTATTGGTTTAGGTTTAGGTTTAGGGTTAGGTTAGGTTACATTAGGTTAGGTTACGTTAGCTTAGGTTACGTTAGTTTAGTTTAGAGTAGGTTAGGTTGGGGTTAGGATAGGGTTAGGTTAGGTTAGGTTACGTTTGCTTAGGTTACGTTAGTTTAGGTTAGAGTAGGTTAGGTTGGGGTTAGGATAGGGTTATGTTAAGTTTAGGTTTAGGGTTACGTTTAGGGTTAGGTTAGGTCTAGGTTTAGGGTTAGGTTTAGGTTTAGGTTTAAATTTAGATTTGGGTTTAGGTTCAGGTTTAGGTTTAGGTTTCGGTTTAAGTTTAGGTTTAGGTTTAGGTTTGGGTTTAGGTTTAGGTTTAGGTTCAGATTTAGGTTTAGGTCTAGTTCGAGGTCCAGCTCTAGGTCTAGGTCTAGGTCTAGGTCTAGGTCTAGGTTTAGGTCTAGGTTTAGGTTTAGGTTAGGTTTAGGTTTAGGTTTTTGGTTTAGGTATAGTTTTAGGTTTAGTTTTAGGTTTAGGTTTAGGGTTAGGTTTAGGTTTAGGTTTAGGTTTAGGTTTAGGATTCGTTTTAGGTTACGGTTTGTGTTTAGGTTTAGGTTTAGGTTTTGGTTTAGTTTTAGGTTCAGGATTAGGTTTAGGTTTAAGTTTAGGATTGGGTTTTGGTATAAGTTTGGGTTTAGGTATAGGTTTAGGTTTAGGTTTAGGTTTAGGTCTTTGTTTAGGCTTAGGTTTTAGTTTCAGGTCTAGGTCTAAATCTAGGTCTAGGTCTAGGTCTAGGTCTAGGTCTAGGTCTAGGGTTAGATCTAGGTTTAGGTTTAGGTTTAGGTTTAGGTTTTGTTTTAATTTTAGGTATAGATTTTGGTTCAGGTTTAGGTTTAGGTTTAGGTTTAGGGTTAGGTTAGGTTACGTTAGGTTAGGTTAGGTTAGGTTACGTTAGTTTAGGTTAGGGTAGGTTAGGCTGGGGTTAGGTCAGGGTTAGGTTAGGTTTAGGTTTAGGGTTACGTTTAGGGTAAGGTTAGGTTTAGGTTTAGGGTTAGGTTTAGGTTTAGGTTTAGGTTTAGGTTTTGGTTTAGGTTTAGGTTAAGGTTATTGTTTTATGTTAGGTTTAGGTTTAGGTTTGGGTTTAGGTTTACATTTAGGTTTAGGTTTAGGTTAGGTTAGGTTAGGTTAGGTTGAGTTAGGTTAGGTTAGGTTAGGTGAGGTTAGGTTAAGGTTTAGGTTTAGGGTAGGTTTAGGTTTATGTTTAGGTTTAGGTATAGGTTTAGATTTAGATTTAGGTTTAGGTCTAGGTCCAGGTCTAGGTCTAGGTGTAGGTCAAGGTCAAGATCTAGGTCTAGGTTTAGGTCTAGGTTTAGGTATAGGTTTAGGTTTAACTTTAATTTTAGGATTAGGTTTAGGTTTAGGTTTAGGTTTAGATTTAGGTTTAGGTCTAGGTCTAGTTCCAGGTCTAGGACAAGGTCTAGGTCTAGGTCTAGGTTTAGGTCTAGGTCTACATCTAGGATTTGGTTTAGCTTTAGGTTTAGGTTTAGGTTTAAGTAAAGATTTAGGTTTAGGTTATGTCACGTTAGGTTTAGGTTTTGGTTAGGTTAGGTTTAGGTTTAGGTTTAGGTTTAGGTTTAGGATTGGGTCTAGGTTTAGGTTTAGGTTAAGGTTTAGTTTTATGTTTAGGTTTAGGTTTAGGTTTAGGTTTATGTTTAGGTTTAGGTTTAGGTTTATGTTTATGGTTAGGTTAGGTTAGGTTAGGTTAGGTTAGGTCAGGTTAGGTTAGGTTAGGTAAGTTATGTAAAATTAGGTTAGGATAGGTTAGGTTCGATTAGGTTAGGTCATGTAAGGTTACATTGGGTTAGGTTAAGGCTAGGTTAAGTTAATGTTTAGACTTAGGTTAGTTTTAGGTTTAGGTTTAGGTTAAGGTTTAGGTTTAGGTTTAGGTTTACGTATAGGTTTACATTTAGGTTTAGGTATAGGTTTAGGATTGGGTTTAGGTTTAGGTTTAGGTTTAGGGATAGTTTTAGGTTTGGGTTTAGGTTCAGGTTTAGGTTTAGGTTTAGGTTAGGTTTAGGTTAAGGTTTAGGTTTAGGTTTAGGTTTAGGGTTAGGTTTATGTTTAGGTTTAGGTTTAGGATTAGGTTTAGGTTTAGGTTTAGGTTTAGGTTTATGTTTAGGTTAGGTTAGCTTAGGTTAGGTTAGATTAGGTTAAGGTTAAGGTGTAGGTTAGGTTTAGGCTTAGGTTTATGTTTAGTTTTACATATAGGTTTAAGTTTAGGTTTAGGTTGAGGTTTAGGATTAGGTTCTGGTTAAGGTTTAGGTTTAGGTATAGCTTTAGGTTTAGGTATTGGTTTACGTTCAGGTTTAGGTTTACGTTTAGGTTTAGGTGTAGGTTTGGTTTAGGTGTACGTTTAGACTTAGGTTTAGGTTTAGGTTTTGGTTTAAGTTTAGGTATAGGTTTAGGGTTAGGTTTAGGTTTAGGGTTAGGTTAGGTTAGGTTAGGTTAGGGTAGGTTAGGTTAGGTTAGGGTAGGTTAGGTTAGGATAGGATAGGTTAGGTTAGGTTAGGTTAGGTTACGTTAGATTTGGTATGCTTAGCATAGGTTAGGGTAGGTTAGGTTAGCTTAAGTTAGGTTACCTTAGGTTATGTTGGTTTAGGTTAGAGTATGTTAGGTTGGGGTTAGGACAGGTTTAGGTTAGGTTTAGGTTTAGGGTTATGTTTAGGGTAAGGTTAGGTTTAGGTTTAGGGTTAGGTTTAGGTTTAGGTTTAGGTTTGGGTTTGGGTTTAAGTTTAGGTTTAGGTTTGGGTTTAGGTTTAAGTTTAGGTTTAGGTTTAGGTTTAGGTTTGGGTTTCGGTTTAGGTTTTGGTTTAGGTTTAGGTTGAGATTAAGGTTTAGGTTTAGGTTTAGGTTTAGGTTTAGGTTGAGGTTTAGGTTTAGGGTTAGGTTTGGGTTTAGGTTTAGGTTTAGGTTTAGATTTAGGTTTAGGTCTAGTTCTAGGTCCAGCTATAGGTCTAGGTCTAGGTCTAGGTCTAGGTTTACGTCTAGGCTTAGGTTTAGGTTAGGTTTAGGTTTAGGTTTTTGGTTTAGGTATAGTTGTAGGTTTAGTTTTAGGTTTATGTTTAGAGTTAGGTTTAGGTTTAGGTTTAAGTTTAGGATTGGGTTTTGGTAGAAGTTTGGGTTTAGGTATAGGTTTAGGTTTAGGTATAGGTTTAGGTTTAGGTTTAGTTCTTTGTTTAGGTTTAGATTTGAGTTTAGATTTAGGTATAGGTCTAGGTCTAGTTCCAGGTCTAGGCCTAGGTCTAGGTCTAGGTCTAGGTCTAGGTCTAGGCTTAGGTCTAGGTTTAGGTTTAGGTTTAGGTTTAGATTTAATTTTAGGTTTAGGTTTAGTTTCAGGTATAGGTTTAGGTTTAGGTTTAGGGTTAGGTTAGGTTACGTTAGGGTAGGTTAGGTTAGATTAGGTTACGTTAGTTTAGGTTTGGGGTAGGTTAGGTTGGGGTTAGTACAGGGTTAGGTTAGGTTTAGGTTTAGAGTTACGTTTAGGGTAAGGTTAGGTTTAGGGTTAGGTTTAGGTTCAGGTTTAGGTTTAAGTTTAGGTTTAGGTTTTAGTATAGATTTAGGTTAGGGTTAAGGTTTTAAGTTAGGTTTAGGTCTAGGTTTACGTTTAGGTTTAGGTTTAGGTTAGGTTTGGTTAGGTTAGGTTGAGTTAGGTTAGGTTAGGTTATGTTAGGTGAGGTTAGGTTAAGGTTTAGGTTTAGGGTGGCTTTAGGTTTAGGTATAGGTTTAGATTTAGGTTTAGGTCTAGGTCTAGGTCCAGGTCAAGGTCTAACTCTAGGTCGAGGTCAAGTTCTAGGTCTAGGTTTAGGTCTAGGTTTAGGTTTAGGTTTAGGTTTAAGTTTAATTTTAGGTTTAGGTTTAGGTTTAGGTTTAGGATTAGGTTTAGGTTTAGGTTTAGATTTAGGTTTAGGTCTATGTCTAGGTCCAGGTCTAGGACTAGGTCTAGGTCTAGGTCTAGGTCTAGGTCTAGGTCTACATCTAGGATTTGGTTAAGGTTTAGGTTTAGGTTTACGTTTAAGTAAAGGTTTAGGTTTAGGTTGTGTTAGGTTAGGTTTAGGTTTTGGTTAGGTTAGGTTTAGGTTTACGTTTAGGTTTAGGTTTAGGTTTAGGTTTAGGTTTAGGTTTAGGTTTAGTTTTATGTTTAGGTTTAGGTTTAGGTTTAGGTTTAACTTTAGGTTTAGGTTTAATTTTAGGTTTAATTATAGGTTTAGCTTTAGATTTAGTTTTAGGTTTAGGTTTAGGTTTCGGTTTAGGTTTAGGTTTAGATTTAGGGTTAGGTTTAGGTTTAGATTTAGCTTTTGGTTTAGGTTTAGGTTTAGGTTTAGGGTTAGGTTGGGTTACGTTAGGTTAGGTTAGGTTAGGTTGAGTTAGGTTAGGTTAGGTTAGGTTAGGTGAGGTTAGATTAAGGTTTAGGTTTAGGTTTAGGTTTAGGTTTAGGTTTGGGATTTGATTTAGGTTTGGGTTTAGGTTTAGGTTAAGGTTTAGGTTTACGTTTAGGTTTAGGTTTAGGTTTAGCTTTAAGTTTAGGTTTAGGTTTAGGTTTAGGTTAAGGTATAGTTCGAGGTCCAGCTCTAGGTCTAGGTCTAGGTCTAGGTCTATGTCTAGGACTAGGTTTAGGTCTAGGTTTAGGTTTAGGTTAGGATTGGGTTTAGGATTTTGGTTTAGGTGTAGTTTTAGGTTTAGTTTTAGGTTTATGTTTAGGGTTAGGTTTCGGTTTAGGTTTAGGTTTAGGATTCGGTTTAGGATTCGGTTTATGTTTAGGTTTAGGTTTAGGTTTTGGTTTAGTTTTAGGTTCAGGATTAGGTTTAGGTTTAAGTTTAGGATTGGGTTTTGGTATAAGTTTAGGTTTAGGTTTTCGTTTAGATTTAGTTTAAGGTTAAGGTTTTAAGTTAGGTTTAGGTTTAGGTTTAGGTATACATTTAGGTTAAGATTTAGGTTAGGTTAGGTTAGGTTAGGTTGAGTTAGGTTAGGTTAGGTTAGGTTAGGTGAGGTTAGGTTAATGTTTAAGTTTAGGGTGGTTTTAGGTGTAGGTTTAGGTTTAGGCATAGGTTTAGATTTAGGTTTAGATCTAGGTCTAGGTCTACGTCTAGGTCTAGCTCTAGGTCTAGGTCAAGGTCTAGGTCCAGGTTTAGGTCTAGGTTTAGGTTTAGGTATAGGTTTAAGTTTAATTTTAAGTTTAGGTTTAGGTTTAGGTTTAGGGTTAGGTTTAGGTTTAGGTTTAGATTTAGGTTTAGGTCTATGTCTAGGTCCAGGTCTAGGACTAGGTCTTGGTCTAGGTCTAGGTCTAGCTCTAGGTCTACATCTAGGATTTGGTTTAGGTTTAGGTTTATGTTTATGTTTAAGTAAAGTTTTAGGTTTAGGTTATGTTAGGTTAGATTTAGGTTTTGGTTAGGTTAGGTTTAGGTTTAGGTATAGGTTTAGGTTTAGGTTTAGGTTTAGGTTTAGGTTTAGGTTTAAGTTTAGGTTTAGGTTTAGTTTTATGTTTAGGTTTAGGTTTAGGTTTAGGTTTAACTGTAGGTTTAGGTTTAATTTTAGGTTTAATTATAGGTTTAGCTATAGGTTTAGATTTAGGTTTAGGTTTAGGTTTAGGTTTAGGTTTAGGTTTAGATTTAGGTTTTGGTTTAGGTTTAGGTTTAGGGTTAGGTTAGGTTACGTTAGGTTAGGTTACGTTAGCTTAGGTTACGTTAGTTTAGGTTAGAGTAGGTTAGGTTGGGGTTAGGATAGCGTTAGGTTAGGTTAGGTTACGTTAGCTTAGGTTACGTTAGTTTAGGTTAGAGTAGGTTAGGTTGGGGTTAGGTTAGGGTTAGGTTAGGTTTAGGTTTAGGGTTACGTTTAGGGTAAGGTTAGGTCAAGGTTTAGGGTTTACGTTTAGGTTTAGGTTTGGGTTTAGGTTTAGGTTTAGGTTTAGGTTTCGGTTTAAGTTTATTTTTAGGTTTAGGTTTGGGATTTGGTTTAGGTTTGGGTTTAGGTTTAGGTTGAGGTTTAGGTTTACGTTTAGGTTTAGGTTTAGGTTTAGGTTTTGGTTTGGGTTTAGGTTTAGGTTTAGGTTCAGATTTAGGTTTATGTCTAGTTCGAGGTCAAGCTCTAGGTCTAGGTCTAGGTCTAGGTCTAGGTTTAGTTCTAGGTTTTGGTTTAGGTTAGGTTTAGGTTTAGGTTTTTGGTTTAGGTATAGTTTTAGGTTTAGTTTTAGGTTTAGGTTTAGGGTTAGGTTTAGGTTTAGGATTAGGTTTAGGATTCGGTTTAGGTTTCGGTTTATGTTTAGGTTTAGGTTTAGGTTTTGGTTTAGTCTTAGGTTCAGGATTAGGTTTAGGTTTAAGTTTAGGATTGGGTTTTGGTATAAGTTTGATTTAGGTATAGGTTTAGGTTTAGGTATTGGTTTAGGTTTAGGTTTAGGTTTAGGTCTTTGTTTAGGTTTCGGTTTGAGTTTAGATTTAGGTTTAGGTCTAGGTCTAGTTCCAGGTCTAGGTCTAGATCTAGGTCTAGGTCTAGGTCTAGGTCTACATCTAGGATTTGGTTTAGGTTTAGGTTTTGGTTTAAGTAAAGGTTTAGGTTTAGGTTATGTTAGGTTAGGTTTAGGTTTAGGTTTTGGTTAGGTTAGGTTTAGGTTTAGGTTTAGGTTTAGGTTTAGGTTTAGGTTTAGGTTTAGGTTTAGGTTTATGGTTATGGTTAGGTTAGGTTAGGTTCGGTTAGGTTAGGTTAGGTTAGGTCAGGTTAGGTTAGGTTAGGTAAGTTAGGTTAAATTAGGTTAGGATAGGTTAGGTTCGATTACATTAGGTCACGTAAGGTTAGGTTGGGTTAAATTAAGGTTAGGTTAAATTAATGTTTAGCATTAGGTTAGTATTAGGTTTAGGTTTAGGTTAAGGTTTAGGTTTAGATTTAGGTTTACATATAGCTTTAAGTTTAGGTATAGATTTAAGTTTAGGATTGGGTTTAGGTTTAGGTTTAGGTTGAGTTATAGGTTCAGGTTTGGGTTTAGTTTCAGGTTTAGGTTTCGGTTTAGGTTCGGTTTAGGTTAAGGTTTAGGTTTAGGTTTAGGTTTAGGGTTAGGTTTATGTTTAGGTTTAGGTTTAGGATTAGGTTTAGGTTTAGGTTTAGGTATAGGTTTAGGGTTAGGTTTAGGTTTAGGGTTAGGTTAGGTTAGGTTAGGTTAGGGTAGGTTAGGTTAGGTTAGGTTAGGTTAGGTTAGGTTAGGTTAGGGTTAGGTTAGGGTTAGGTTAGGTTTAGGTTTAGGGTTAGGTTTAGGGTTGGGTTAGGTTTAGGTTTAGGGCTAGGTTTAGGTTTATATTTAGGTTTATGTACAGTTTTAGGTTTTGGTTTAAGTTAAATTTTAGGTTTAGGTTTAGGTTTAGGTGTACGTTTCGTTTTGGGTTAAGGTTTAGGTTTAGGTTTAGGTTTAGCTTTAGGGTTAGGGTTAGGGTTAGGTTAGGTTAGGATAGGTTAGGTTTGGTTAGGTTAGGTTACATTAGATTTGGTATGCTTAGCATAGGTTAGGTTAGGTTAGGTTAGGTTAAGTTAGGTTAGCTTAGGTTACATTAGTGTTAGGTTAGGTTTAGGTTTAGGGTTAGGTTTAGGGTCAGGTTAGGTTTAGGTTTAGGTTTAGGTTTGGGTTTAGGTTTAAGTTTGGATTAAGGTTTAGGTTTAGGTTTAGGTTTAATTTTAGGTTTAGGTTTAGGTTCAGGTTTTGGTTTGGGATTTGGTTTAGGTTTGGGTTTAGGTTTAGGTTGAGGTTTAGTGTTAGGTTTAATTTTAGGTTTAGGTTTACATTTAGTTTTAGGTTTGGGTTTAGGTTTAGGTTTAGGTTTAGGATTTGGTTTTGGTATAAGTTTGGGTTTAGGTATAGGTTTAGGTTTAGGTATAGGATTAGGTTTAGGTTTAGGTTTATGTTTTTATTTAGGTTTAGGTTTAATTTTAGGTTTAGGTTTAGGTTTAGATTTAGGTCTAGGCTTAGGTTTGGTTTTAGGTTTAGGTCTAGGGTTAGCTTTAGGTTTAGATTTGGGTTTAGGTTTAGGTTTAGGTTTAGGTTTGGGTTTAGGGTTAGGTTAGGTTATGTTAGGTTAGGTAAGCTTAGGTTACGTTAGTTTAGGTTAGAGTAGGTAAGGTTGGGGTTAGGATAGGGTTAGGTTAGGTTTAGATTTCGGGTTACGTTTAGGGTAGTTAGGTTTAGGTTTAGGGTTAGGTTTAGGTTTAGGTTTAGGTTTAGGAATAGGTTTAGGTTTAAGTTTAGGTTTAGATTTAGGTTTAGGTTTGGGAGTTGGTTTAGGTTTGGGTTTAGGTTTAGGTTGAGGTTTAGGTTTAGGTTTAGGTTTAGGTTTAGTTTTCGGTTTAGGTTTAGGTTTAGGTTTAGGTTTAAGTTTGGGTTTAGGTTTAGGTTTAGGTGTGGATTTTGGTTTAGGTCTACTTCTAGGTCCAGCTATAGGTCTAGGTCTAGGTCTAGGTCTAGGTTAGGTCTAGGTTTAGGTTTAGGTTAGGTTTAGGTTTAGGTTTTTGGTTTAGGTATAGTTTTAGGTTTACTTTTAGGTTTAGGTTTAGGGTTAGGTTTAGGTTTAATTTTAGGATTAAGTTTAGGATTGGGTTTAGGTTTCGGTTATGGTTTAGGTTTAGGTTTAGGTTTAGGTTTAGTTTTAGGTTCATTATTAGGTTTAGGTTTAAGTTTAGGATTGGGTTTTGGTATAAGTTTGGGTTTAGGTATAGGTTTAGGTTTAGGTTTAGGTTTAGGTTTAGGTTTAGGTCTTTGTTTAGGTTTAGGTTTGAGTTTAGATTTAGGTTTAGGTCTAGGTCTAGTTCCAGGTCAAGGTCTAGGTCTAGTTCTAGGTCTAGGTCTAGGTCTAGGTCTAGGTCTAGGCTTTGGTCTAGGTTTAGGTTTAAGTTTAGGTTTAGGTTTAATTTTAGGTTTAGGTTTAGGTTCAGGTTTAGGTTTAGGTTTAGGTTTAGGTTTAGGGTTAGGTTAGGTTACGTTAGGTTAGGTTAGGTTAGGTTAGGTTACGTTAGTTTAGGTTAGGGTAGGATAGGTTGGGGTTAATTCAGGGTTAGGTTAGGTTTAGGTTTAGGGTTACGTATAGGGTAAGGTTAGGTTTAGGGTTAGGTTTAGGTTCAGGATTAGGTTTAAGTTTAGGTTCAGGTTTTGCTTTAGATTTAGGTTTAGGTTTACGTTTAGTTTTAGGTTTAGGTTAGGTTAGGTTAAGTTAGGTTGAGTTAGGTTAGGTTAAATTATGTTAGGTGAGGTTAGGTTAAGGTTTAGGTTTAGGGTGGCTTTAGGTTTTGGTTTAGGTTTAGGTATAGGTTTAGATTTAGGTTTAGGTCTAGGTCTAGGTCCAGGTCTAGGTCTAGCTGTAGGTCTAGGTCAAGGTCTAGGTCTAGGTTTAGGTCTAGGTTTAGGTTTAGTCTTAGGTTTAAGTTTAATTTTAGGTTTAGGTTTAGGTTTAGGTTTAGGTTTAGGTATGGATTTAGGTTTAGGTCTATGTCTAGGTCCAGGTCTAGGACTAGGTCGAGGTCTAGGTCTAGGTCTAGTTCTAGGTCTACATCTAGGGTTTGGTTTAGGTTTAGGTTTAGGTTTAGGTTTAAGTAAACCTTTAGGTTTAGGTTATGTTAGGTTAGATTTAGGTTTTGGTTAGGTTAGGTTTAGGTTTAGGTTTAGGTTTAGGTTTAGGTTTCGGTTTAGGTTTAGGTTTAGGTTTAGGTTTAGTATTATGTTTAGGTTTAGGTTTAGGTTTAGGTTTAGGTTTAGGTTTAGCTTTCGGTTTATGGTTACGGTTAGGTTAGTTTAGGTTAGATTAGGTTAGGTTAGGGTTAGGTTAGGGTTAGGTTAGGTTTAGGTTTAGGGTTAGGTTTAGGGTTGGGTTAGGTTTAGGTTTAGGGTTAGATTTAGGTATTTATTTAGGTTTAGTTATAGGTTTAGGTTTTGGTTTAGGTTTAGGGTTAGGGTTAGGGTTAGGTTAGGTTAGGATAGGTTAGGTTACGTTAGGTTAGGTTAGGTTAGATTTGGTATGCTTAGCATAGGTTAGGTTAGGTTATGTTAGGTTATGTTAGGTTGGGTTAAGTTAGGTTAGGTTAGGTTGGGTTAGTGTTAGGTTAGGTTTAGGTTTAGGGTTAGGTTTAGGGTCAGGTTAGGTTTAGGTTTAGGTTTACGTTTGGGTTTAGGTGTAGGTTTGGATTAAGGTTTAGGTTTAGGTTTAGGTTCAGTTTTTGGTTTAGGTCTAGGTTTAGGTTTAGGCTTAGGTTTTGGTTTATTTGTATGTTTAGGTTTAGGTATAGGTTTAAGTTAAAGTTTAGGTTTAGGTATAGGTTTAGGTTTAGATTTTGGTTTAGGTTTAGGTTTGGGATTTGCTTTAGGTTTGGGTTTAGGTTTAGGTTTAAATTTGGGTTTAGTTTTAGTTTTAGTATTAGGTTTAGGTTTAGTTTTAGGTTTAGGTTTAGGTTTGAGTTTTGGTATAACTTTGGGTTTAAGTATAGGTTTAGGTATAGATTTAGGTATAAGTTTAGGTTTAGGTTTAGGTTTAGGTTTAGGTTTAGGTTTAGGTTTAGATTTGGGGTTTGGTTTAGGTTTGGGTTTAGGTTTAGGTTTAGGTTTAGGTTTAGGTTTAGGTTTAGGGTTAGGTTTAGGTTTAGGTTTAGGGTTAGGTTACGTTACGTTAGTTTAGGTTTGGTTAGGTTAGGTTACGTTAGTTTAGGATAGGGTAGGTTTGGTTGGGGTTAGGTTAGGGTTAGGTTAGGTATAGCTGTAGGGTTAGGTTTAGGGTAGGTTTAGATTTAGGTTTAGGTTAAGGTTTACGTTTAGGTTTAGGTTTATGTCAAGGTTTAGGTTTATTTTAAGGTTTAGGTTTAGGTTTAGGTTTAGATTTGGGTTTAGGTTTAGTTTCAGGTTTAGGTTTAGGTTTAGGTTTGGGAGTTGGTTTAGGTTTGGGTTTAGGTTTAGGTTGAGGTTTAGGTTTAGGTTTAGGTTTAGTTTTAGGTTTAGGTTTAGGTTTAGGTTTAGGTTTGGGTTTAGGTTTAGGTTTAGGTTTGGATTCAGGTTTAGGTCTACTTCTAGGTCCAGCTATAGGTCTAGGTCTAGGTCTAGGTCTAGGTTAGGTCTAGGTTTAGGTTTAGGTTAGGTTTAGGTTTAGGTATAGGTTTAGGTTTAGGTTTAGGTTTAGGTTTAGGTCTAGGTCTAGTTCCAGGTCAAGGTCTAGGTCTAGGTCTAGTTCTAGGTCTAGGTCTAGGTCTAGGTCTAGGTCTAGGCTTTCGTCTAGGTTTAGGTTTAAGTTTAGATTTAGGTTTAATTTTAGGTTTAGGTTTAGGTTCAGGTTTAGGTTTAGGTTTAGGTTTAGGTTTAGGGTTAGGTTAGATTACGTTAGGTTAGGTTAGGTTATGTTAGGTTATGTTAGTTTAGGTTAGGGTAGGTTACGTTCGGGTTAATTCAGGGTTAGGTTTGGTTTAGGTTTAGGGTTACGTATAGGGTAAGGTTAGGTTTAGGGTTAGGTTTAGGTTCAGGTTTAGGTTTAAGTTTAGGTTTAGGTTTTGGTTTAGATTTAGGTTAAGGTTAAGGTTTTAAGTTAGGTTTAGGTTTAGGTTTAGGTTTAGGTTTAGGTTTACGTTTAGGTTTAGGTTTAGGTTAGGTTAGGTTACTTTAGGTTGAGTTAGGTTAGGTTAGGTTAGGTTAGGTGAGGTTAGGTTAAGGTTTAGGTTTAGGGTGGCCGTAGGTTTAGGTTTAGGTTTAGGTATAGGTTTAGATTTAGGTTTAGGTTTAGGTCTAGGTCCAGGTCTAGGTCTAGCTCTAGGTCTAGGTCAAGGTCTAGGTCTAGGTTTAGGTCCAGGTTTAGGTTTAGGCTTAGGTTTAAGTTTAATTTCAGGTTTAGGTTTAGGTTTAGGTTAAGGTTTAGGTTTAGGTTTAGGTATGGATTTAGGTTTAGGTCTATGTCTAGGTCCAGGTCTAGGACTAGGTCTAGGTCTAGGTCTAGGTCTAGGTCTACATCTAGGATTTGGTTTAGGTTTAGGTTTAGGTTTAGGTTTAAGTAAAGGTTTAGGTTTAGGTTATGTTAGGTTAGGTTTAGGTTTTGGTTAGGTTAGGTTTAGGTTTAGGTTTAGGTTTAGGTTTAGGTTTCGGTTTCGGTTTAGGTTAAGGTTTAGGTTTAGGTTTAGTTTTATGTTTAGGATTAGGTTTAGGTTTAGGTTTAGGTTTAGGTTTTGGTTTAGGTTTAGGTTTCGGTTTATGGTTATTGTTAGGTTAGTTTAGGTCAGATTAGGTTAGGTTAAGTTAGGTTAGGTTAGGTTACGTTACTGTTAGGTTAGGTTAAAGTTTAGGGTTAGGTTTAGGGTCAGGTTAGGTTTAGGTTTAGGTTTAGGTTAGGTTAGGTTAGGTTAGATTAGGTTAGGTCAGGTTAGGTTACGTTAGGTTAGGTTAGGGTTAGGTTAGGGTTAGGGTAGGTTTACGTTTAGGGTTAGGTTTAGGGTTGGGTTAGGTTTAGGTTTAGGGTTAGATTTAGGTATATATTTAGGTTTAGGTATAGGTTTAGGTTTTGGTTTAGGTTTAAATTTAGGTTTAGGTTTAGGTTTAGGTTTAGGTGTACGTTTAGTTTTGGGTTAAGGTTTAGGTTTAGGTTTAGGTTTAGGTTTAGGGTTAGGGTTAGGGTTAGGTTAGGTTAGGATTGGTTAGGTTACGTTAGGTTAGGTTAGGTTAGATTTGGTATGCTTAGCATAGGTTAGGTTAGGTTATGTAAGGTTGGGTTAAGTTAGGTTAGGTTAGGTTGGGTTAGTGTTAGGTTAGGTTTAGGTTTAGGGTTAGGTTTAGGGTCAGGTAAGGTTTAGGTTTAGGTTTACGTTTGGGTTCAGGTGTAGGTTTGGATTAAGGTTTAGGTTTAGGTTTAGGTTCAGCTTTTGGTTTAGGACTAGGTTTAGGTTTAGGCTTAGGTTTTGGTTTATGTTTATGTTTAGGTTTAGGTTTAGGTTTAAGTTAAAGTTTAGGTTTAGGTATAGGTTTAGGGTTAGATTTTGGATTAGGTTTAGGTTTGGGATTTGGTTTAGGTTTGGGTTTAGGTTTAGGTTTAGATTTAGGTTTAGTTTTAGTTTTAGTATTAGGTTTAGGTTTAGTTTTAGGTTTAGGTTTAGGTTTGGGTTTTGGTATAAGTTTGGGTTTAAGTATAGGTTTAGGTATAGATTTAGGTATAAGTTTAGGTTTAGGTTTAGGTTTAGGTTTAGGTTAAGGTTTAGGTTTAGGTTTAGGTTTAGGTTTAGGTTTAGGTATGGGGTTAGGTTTAGGTTTAGCTTTCGGTTTAGGTTTAGGATTAGGTTTAGGTTTCGGTTTACGTTTAGGTTTAGGTTTTGGTTTAGGTTTAGGTTTAGGTTTGGGTTTTGGTTTAGGTTTGGGTTTAGGTTTACGTTTAGTTTTAGGTTTAGGTTTCGGTTCAGGTTTAGGTTTAGGTTTAGGTTTAGTTTTAGATTTAGGTCTAGGTCTAGGTCTAGGTCAAGGTCTAGGTCTAGGTCTAGGTCTTGGTCTAGTTTTAGGTCTAGGTTAAGGTTTAAGTTTTGGTTTAGGTTTAGTTTTAATTTTAGATTTAGGTTAAGTTTAGGTTTAAGTTTATTTTTAGGTTTAGGTTTAGGTTTATGTTTGGGTTTAGGTCTAGGTTTAGGTTTAGGTTTGATTTTTGGTTAACATTTGGGTTTCGGTTTAGCTTTAGGTTAAGGTTTAGCTTTAATTTTAGATTTAGGTTTAGGTTTTGGTTTAGGTTTAGTTTTAGGTGTACGTTTAGTTTCGGGTTAAGGTTTAGGTTTAGGTTTAGGTTTAGGTATAGGTTTAGGTTTATGTTTATATTTAGGTTTACGTTAAGGTTTAGGTTTAGGTTTAGGTTTAGGTTTAGGGTTAGGATTCGTTTTATGGTTATGGTTAGGTTAGGTTAGGTTAGGATAGGTTAGGTTAGGTTTTGTTAGGTTAGGTTAGGTTAGGTTGGATTATGTTGAGTTAGGTTAGGTTAGGTTAGGTTAGGTTAGGTTAAGGTTACGTTAGGTTAGGTTAATGTTTAGGATTAGGTTAGGTTTAGGTTTAGGTTTAGGTTAAGGTTTAGATTTAGGTTTAAGTTAGGGTTTATGGTTATGGTTAGGTTAGATTAGGTTAGAATTGGTTAGGTTAGGTGAGGTTAGGTTATTTTAGGTTAGATTAGGATAGGTTAGGTCAGGTTAGGTTTGGTTAGGTTAAGTTAGGTTAGGTTAGGTTAAGGTTAGGTTAGGTTAGGTTAGGTTAATGTTTAGGATTAGGTTAGCTTTAGGTTTAGGTTTAGGTTAAGGTTTAGGTTTATGTTTACATATAGGTTTAAGTTTAGGTTTAGGTTTACATATAGGATTAGGTTTAGGTCTAGGTTTAGGTTTAGGTATAGCTTTACATTTAGGTTTAGGTTTAGGTTCAGGTTTAGGTTTAGGTTTAGGTTAGGTTTAGGTTAAGGTTTAGGTTTAGGTTTAAGTTGAGGGTTAGGTTTAGGTTTAGGTTTAGGTTTAGGATTAGGTTTAGGTTTAGGTTTGGGTTAGGTTTAGGTTAGGTTAGGTTAGGTTAAATTAGGTTAGGTTAGGTTAGGTTAAGTTAGGTTAGGTTTAGGTTAAGGTTTAGGTTAGGTTTAGGATTAGTTTTAGTTTAGGGTTTAGGTTTAGGTTAGGTTTAGGTTTATGTTTATGTTTAGGTTTACATATGGGTTTAAGTTTAGGTTTAGGTTTAGGTTTAGGATTATGTTCAGGTTTAGGTTTAGGTTTAGGTTTGGTTTAGGCTTAGGTTTAGGTTTAGATTTAGGTTTAGGTTTAGGTTTAAGTTTAGGGTTAGGTTTGGGTTTAAGGTTAGGTTAGGTTAGATTAGGTTAGGGTAGGTTAGGTTAGGTTAGGTTAGGTACTGTTAGGTTAGGTTAGGTTTAGGTTAGGGTTGGGTTAGGTTTAGGTTTAGGGTTAGGTTTAGGGTTGGGTTAGGTTTAGGTTTAGGGTTAGGTTTAGGTTCAGGTTTAGGTTTAGGTCTAGGTTTAGGTTTTAGGTTTAGGTTGAGGTTTAGGGATAGGATTAGGGTTAGGTTATGTTAGGTTAGGTTAAGTTAGGTTAGATTAGGTATGCTTAGCATAGGTTAGGTTAGGTTAGGTTATATTAGGTTAGGTTAGGTTAGGTTAGTGTTGGGTTAGGTTTAGGTTTAGGGTTAGGTTTAGGGTTAGGTTAGGTTTAGGTTTAGGTTTAGGTTTGGGTTTAGGTGTGGGTTTGGATTTAGGTTTAGATTTATGTTTAGGTTCAGGTTTAGGTTTAGTTCTAGGTTTAGGTTTAGGTTTAGGTTTAGGTTTAGGTTTAGGTTTAGGTTTAGGTTTAGGTTCAGGTTTAGGTTTAGTTTTAGGTTCAGGTTTAGGTTTAGGTTTAGGTTTAGGATTGGGTTTTGGTTTAGGTTTAGGTTTAGGTTTAGGTTTAGGTTTGGGTTTAGGTTTGGGTTTAGGGTTAGGTTAGGTTACGTTAGGTTTGGTTAGGTTAGCTTAGGTTAGGTTAGGTTAGGTTAGGTTAGGTTAGGTTAGGTTAGGTTAGGTTAGGTTAGGTTAGGTTAGGTTAGGTTAGGTTAGGTCAGGTTAGGTCAGGTTAGGTCAGGTTAGGTCAGGTTAGGTCAGGTTAGGTCAGGTTAGGTCAGGTTAGGTCAGCTTAGGTTAGGTTAGGTTAGGTTAGGTTAGGTTAGGTTAGGTTAGGTCAGGTTAGGTTAGGTTAGGTCAGGTTAGGTTAGGTTAGGTTAGGTTAGGTCAGGTCAGGTCAGGTCAGGTCAGGTCAGGTCAGGTTAGGTCAGGTCAGGTCAGGTCAGGTCAGGTCAGGTCAGGTCAGGTCAGGTCAGGTCAGGTCAGGTCAGGTCAGGTCAGGTTAGGTTAGGTTAGGCTAGGTTAGGTTAGGTTAGGTTAGGTTAGGTTAGGTTAGGTTAGGTTAGGTTAGGTTAGGTTAGAGTTAGGTTAGAGTTAGGTTAGAGTTAGGTTAGAGTTAGGTTAGAGTTAGGTTAGGTTAGGTTAGAGTTAGGTTAGGTTAGGTTAGGTTAGGTTAGGTTAGGTTAGGTTAGAGTTAGGTTAGAGTTAGGTTAGGTTAGGTTAGGTTAGGTTAGGTTAGGTTAGGTTAGGTTAGGTTAGGTTAGGTTAGGTT